>NC_141300.1:10810000-10925000 GCF_037954325.1 Fistularia commersonii | reverse complement strand
TTAGGAGAAACTACAATGAGTATTTCGAATTAGTGAATTCATTATTCCCAGTTTATCCTGCGCTCAGGGTCACATGGGTGCTGGAGCCTATCCCGGCTGTGATTGGGCGAAAGGCAGGGCTCCCCCTGGACCAATCACGGGGCCACATATAGAAACAACATCCCGCCGCTGTGAATTTGAACTCATCATTGAGCTTATTTGTCATTGTCATCTTTCTCTTAAAAGTAATTTCATCACATTCCAGGTGTGAGCCGCTACGCAGGGACACATCTGACCTCTCCCGTTTCCGCGGAGATGCATGACTTTATCACTGACATGAAAACAGTCAGTGAACATGACACAAACACCGGGTGTTGCAACGACGTCTTCATCACAAGCCCAGCGGGTGTTTTTCCACCGGGGCTGAACTTCCTGTTGAGAGATCACACCTCGCTCAGGTTCATGAAGGAACGTGTTACGATAAGAAGCCCCGAAGTCAAGAATTCTTTCTTCGAGAACTTTTCACATGAATGGAAATGACACAAACGGGTTTTCACATGCGTCTTCTGCAAAATCCCCATTGGTGTTTTCTTTTTGTTTTCTTTAATTGCACCCGTAACAATGACGTTGTGCCCTCACATTAGTTTACGATCTTGCTCATTCTTAATAATGTCAAACCTGACTGTTACCGAGAATCCTGCTAGAGATGAGGTCAACAGAAAAATTACCATGAATTGGCAAGAGACGGTATTAAATACAAACTGTTAAAAAAAAAACCCAACTTATTTTGTTAATATTCATAAGTTCATGATACAGTTTATCCTGCACTCACGGTTGTAGGGGTGCCATTCACCCTCTCATTGATACACGATCTATATATATACAATAATTCACTGGCTAATTAGATACATAACCCTGTCATAGAATATGGGGATAGACATACAGTCGTTCCCTAATCGAAGACTTTGAAGACCTCCTATCCGATTAGGAGGTTTTTGATGATAACAAGCTTAGGATTTGGTGTATATTCGTAATTTTTCAGAACACTGAATTGATAGAAACCTAAAGCGAAGACAACTCCTATGAGGACTCCATATCTGGAGGGGTTAATGTTATCTGTTCTCATCTGCCATGTAGGGGTCAAAGGTCTAAATCCAGAGGGTTTACATCACTAGTCACGAGTTCCCGGGGGAAGAAGCCTGAGAACTGGACTTTCAGGTGAACGACGGAGCGGCTACTCGAGAGAGTTGGCTGGAGCTGATAGGAACAAGCTTTCGTCTCCAGAGTCAGCGCAAACAACAACAACAACAACAACGACCGCCACCTCTGAGGGTTCCACGTTCCCCCACGGGGAAGGTCTCCAAAAAGCCTACTTTTTCCCTCCTGCCCTCAGTGACGTGTCCCGGGGATATCTTGGCTGCTGTGCCATGACGCTGGAGATTGGATACCGCTTAAGACAAGTTGTAGCATGTCCAAAAAAAAAAAAAGAAAAAAAAAAAAAGCTGTTACCAGCTTTTTTTTTTTGACTGAATGACAGTTAAGCATGTGCCTGGTTGCCATGGAAACTGACATTTTGAATAGCGTCATAATTTACCAATGACAGCTGAAACCTGTTTCTGTCAGATTGTGACAAACAAATAGGTATCTGAATATTAGATTAAATAAAACCTCGGGGAATATCAGCTCAATACCTAAAAACTGGGAGAAAAAAAAATTAAAATCAATTCACGACCATCCACAAAACCGATCCAAATTTTCTTGTGACACTGAACATTTTGTCAATGAAGACATAACTGATCCTTTCGGGATCGGAAATCGATTGCCCAAATCTGAAGAAGTTGAATGGGCAAAATGTAATTACCCTGAAATCAGTAAAGTACCTGTGGTTAGAGAAAATCAAATTCAGCAAATGCTAATGAGAGGCTGAAATGACGACCTATTCAAAACTGTGGAGCCTGATGTGTTGAGGAAAAATAACCCCCCCACCCCCCCGCCAGCAGAGGCATCAGCCTCCGCCCGCACCCCCTGCATCAGTCACAGGACCCAGGTTAGCCCAATCCTGGGAGTCCTTTAACTTCATTATCTCCGTCGGGGTTCGATAATCCTGTTTGTTAATCCATCGTCTAGACTCGCCCTGATGGACGTACTGGTTTACATGTACGGAGCACAAACGGAGCCTTGTCTGGTCGTCAGTAGCGGTAATTTGAATTGTTCCCGCCCGGGGTTTTACATACATGCAACTAGATCCGGAAATGAGGATGTTACCAGTCCCTAATGTAAAGGATGAATACGCGAAGCCTTGATCCGGGATCAGGATAAGGAGGATTTAAGTTCAGGGAACACACGGCCGAACAAAGCGACCAGGGGGGGTCCCTCGTGTAGACCGGAGCTCAGAGTCACACGGAGCTGCAAAGTCACATTACAAGGTCCACACTTGGTTCTCATCGATACGCGGTGTGTTTTTCCAGGTCTGCGAGGCCGGCAGCTGAGTAAACAGTAACGCGGCCTCCAAAGAAACGGACGTGAATTCAGCTTTTTTCGCTAAATCGTTGGCCGGGTGTTGTCAAATGTTAGCCAGGGAGAGCAGGCGGCGGTCACTGATGAGGGAGAGTTATGTATCTATTTCCTCATAAGACAATAATGAGGGCCGAACCCGAAGTTAGCCAACACAGCTGTCCGCTCTCTGCCTACCCTCTATTGTTTGACACAAAGGCTTTCGTTTATGTCAACAACAGAACGACTCCTTTCACGACCGCTGTCCTTTAAAACGCAGAGGTGGGTTAAATTATCAGGATTCCATGTGACTTGACGTGTGACCTGCCCAAGCTGAACCGCGACATGACGTGAGCTGCCGGGTCTTATTGCCCGGAACGACTGGCTGAAACACACTGAAACAAAAACACCTGTATCTTAAAAAGTACCGTTATGACCCGGCGGGGGCTGACGTGCCACTGCAGCGATACGCAGCGCCGCCTCCCGATGACTTTTCGATTCCAGCGGCACGCCGGGAGATTTTCTTTGGAACTATGTCATACTTGAAGTTGCACTGTTTGACCACAGGAGTGTTTGCATCATCGTCCTGCATTTCCTGTATCCAGCTTTCTTTGCAAGTGTGTTCTCCTGCCCGCTTACCTGGCTCTGAGCCTTAGGATCGCACCTTTCACAACTTCCAGAATGCTCTGCCGTCGACAGAGATGATTCCACCGACACCCACCCCCGCCGATCTAAACGTCAGTATCGAGTTCCCAGGTTTGCTGTGCCCAGAATATTATATTAGCGTCACGATAAGCGATGATCTGCGTGTGCACCGATAAGGGCGAGGCACTTTCATTTACTGGAAGGGGGCGCAGTTTCAGAAAATGACACCTCTTCATTCAACGACAGAACGTCGATTGCGTCATTTGTTTTTCCCATTTTGCGACATTTCCCTGGAAAATTGTTGGCGTCACGAATCCACGTGTTTCTCTGAAAAGGAGCGGGAACAGGAAGACGCGGACTGACGTGGTGAGAACGACTCTCTCCCTTCTCGCAGACTTATTGGTTTGCATGGGGACATAAAGTGAGAAAATATAAACCAAGTGATTCGATGCATGGTTCACCACTTTTCGCGCTTTAATTTCACACATGGAAGACAAAACATGTTGTGTTTGGGCAAAACATCTTGGTGAGTCAGCTAACAGTAACCTCTGTGATATGCCTGCGTCATTGCACAACAAACCTACACACACACACACATTTTGTGACTGAATGTGCGTTACAGGAGGCGAGACAACTCGCCGAATTTACAGCACAACCATGGAGAAATATGAAACACGTAGAACTACACTTTCGACAGTTACAGTTACAGTTACAAATCAAAGCCCGTCTTCGTGATGTAGTCAAACCCGCATATATAGCCGTTCATCTAGGAGGCATTTGGTTTCAACATTTGGATATAGATATCGTTCGTTTTAATCGGCACGGTGAGAAATACAGGAAGTGTGTGCAAACTGTGTTTTAATGGCGGTTCTCACTGTGACGCATTTTAAAACCTTTTTTTTTTAATTTAGTTCAGTCCGGAAGAAACAATCATGTGACATCCCAGCATTAAAAAAAAATGGATGAATTAAAATCATCCAAATTATGCTAAATAATTTTATAGTTTAAGACCAGACAAGAATCTTTGCCCTCACAATAAATATTGTCTTTTTTCTGTTAAACACAGCTTATTTTCTAAAAATTGGGAACTTCACGACTTGGCTAGAACAGGAGAAAATTTAAATCACTTAAGATTTTCCAGATTTTTCCCTTTGGTGTCACTGACTGGAAATTGGGTCAAGTGTTTTCCAGGTTTTTCCACTCGTCACTTTTAAATCTCAACACTTCACGTGTGGTCTTGAAAACCCAGCAGCGAAGATGGACGTCCCAGGGAACTCTCTGCCTGCCGCAAAAAGTCGGGCGGACGTCAGTCCAGTTTCCTCTGGATCGCAACTTCGATCCAACTTATTTGTACTGTCAGACATGCAAAGCGAGGGGGAGGGAAGGGGGGTTCGGGAGGCGGATTCCTCTCCGACAAGCAAGATGCAACACGGCCAGCGCTATTTCCCGTGTTGACTTTACACCGCGGCTGAAAGATGGGACGCACCGGTGCTACGGGCCGCTGACACTCACTTTCAGAGGCTGGAATTGTCTGCGGACCATTAAGCCGAGTGTGATTTATTTTACGAGATATTCCTCCACGATAAAACTTCTCATCTTTAGACCACGCGGAAGAAGCGCGTTGTAATTTTGAATAAACTAAATGGGGTTGTTAAATATAGATGTGACAGAATGGGCTCTGTCTTTGTGAGACAAAGCAGTTTGTCTGTAGCACAACAGGAAATTGTTATTAAAATAAAAAACAATACTTTTTATTATACTATAAATTATACTCTGGATTCAGCGGCGTGACAACAAAGTACGTCGCTTTCAAAACCCGACTGAGAATCTTCACGCAGGTTTCAAGTAGCTACATGTATTAGTGTTTTTTTTTTCCTCCTATCTGAAGAGGCGTGCTTGTATCGCGGAATGAACCCTCTGAGTGTGTGTGCGTGTGTGTGTGCATGCGTGCACGTGTGCGGTTGAGGACAGACAGCAGCAGCTGTAAGTCACATAGAACAAATGGGTTCAAGGGATGCCAAAAGTGTACTGACTGGAAAGCTGGGGTCAGAGGTCACCGAGGCAGCAAAAACACACCCAGAGAGTCTATTTCCGGCACGGTCTGAGCAGGAGAGCTTCCAAAACAATTAAAAAGTGCCCACATTAGGCAGAGATGACATCCATTTTACCAGAACCGTATGACAAGCGACGGTCTGTTTTTTTTTTTTTACGTCCTCGTCTGATTCACCAACTGACCGATTGGTGATTCTACATCGCGTTCAGGGACCTCTTTTGTTCATTTAAAATAATAATGATAATAATGTCCTGAAATGGTATTTCATCCGGGAAGGGATGCACACTTTTTGCAGCCCGTGTGAAAATCGGTCGCTTTTTTCCACCTGACCCCGGGAGATTCAACACGACAGATAAAGACGGGGCACGAGAACAACCCCGGATGCCCGTTCTGCCTTGCGAACGGATCGCGCTTTAGCGGATTAACGTAAAGTGACGTGAGGTGGCGAGGGATGAGACCGGGCGTGACGCCGCTGAAGTGGGCCCCCTGCCGGCTGCTCCAGGGCGAGCGGTTTTAAGGCACCTCCCAGACCCCGGGTCCTGTCCTCTGAGTTACACCCTTGACTTTACCGTTAAGACGACGGGAAACATTTCTGTTGAGAAGTGCTAACACCTAGTGCGACGTGAAAAATACATCACTATATCCCGCTATATCCCATCTAAAATGTAAATCTTTGCTTCCCTTGTTTCAAAGAATATCTAAGCAGTGTTACCTGAACGTATGTAAACATTTTAAAGCACGGAACCTGCATTCAAAAAAATGTGGAAAGTCAACCCACTTCTTAAAAAAAAAAAAAAAAAAAGCAGTTAAATAAAAATAAAGTTCAGTGTTAAAAACAAATGTTAAAAAGTAAAGTGTTTAACTTTGTGCTCCGTATAGTTATACAGCAAAACGGCCTGCGGTGTTGGGAGTCGGCGTCCCTGTTACTCAGGCTAAAGTAGAGCATACCGGTGTGCAAAAGTGAAGCTGGTGGGTCCCGGACATCACACCCGGATGCGGAACATGCCCTGGTTCAGCTGGAGGCGGAACAGTCGGCAGTTGGCGAAGCGCAGCGCGGCGCAGGTGGTTTTGGAAAGGTCGCTCGGGACCATGGCTTTGGTGCGGTGCCACGTCCCCGTGCTGCGGCGAAACTCGCGGATGTAGTCGAAACTGGCGCCTGGAGGGGGAAGAGAAGATTAGCCCGGCCCCGAGGGTGCGGCTGACCGGAGTCGCGTCACCGTGGTACACACCCGTGTCCAGGTCTCCAACCACGTAGATGTTCGCTCCGATAGGAACGGCGCCGTAGACGAAGGAGGAGCTGGTCTGGATGCAGAGATTCTGGTCGTCCAGAAACATCCACCTGGACAGGATGAGGGCGTCAAGTTTTACAGATGAGCGTCTAATTTATCAACTACTTTAAACGAAATCATGTATTTATTCATGTAAGGGGGGCTGGAGCCTATCCCAGCTGTCGTCGGGCGAGAAGCGGGGTTCACTTCGCTAGTCCATCAAACGGCAACATATACAGTAGAGCAGGGGTGTCAAACTCATTTTAGCTCAAATCTATTAGAAAGAAAATCTATTCTAAGGTGGGCCGGATGGGTAAAATCATGACATATGAACTACTGTTACGTACCTATTGTTCAATTCACTCCTCAAACCTGGTATTTTTTTAGCTTTGCGAGCCAGATTAAACCTATTCACCGTCCTAATCCGGCCCACGGGCCTTGAGTTTGACACCCCTGCAGTAGAGACATACATAGACATACAGCCAGTCACCCCATCATTCACACATTATCTAGAGACATGCGGTCAAATATAGAGACAAAAAACCATTCACACTCTCATATCTTGACAATTCAAGGCCTCCAGTGAACCTCCTGTATGTTTTTAGCCCATTACGCACCCATGCGAAGAACATGGAACGTCCACACAGAAACAAAGGCGTCCAACTAGGCACATTGTTTCTGTGAGGCAAAAGCAAACGCCGCTCAACCGGCTACTAGATAACCTGGATCCTTTTATTTAAACGAAAAGCTGAAAAGCAGGCTACCGAACTGTGAAACTATTAATTTCACAGGTGGCGTCTATCAAATACAGCCCCCTTACAAGCACTTCCTGTTTGGGCTCCTCGGTGGCTGCCGGCGACACCTGCAGTTCGACAACGTGGCCACTTGGAGGGAAAATTATGCTCCGTCTTCGCCACTTTGCAGACGCGGGTCCGGATTAATCTACGTGCGATTCCAATTAGAATCGCGTTTTCGAACGCGATTCAAATCGGACGGTACTTTTCGCTGTTTTTTTCGACTTCGGCAAACACATCCGGTTCGAATCGATTTGAATGAAAAGAGGATTTTCGGTCTCCATGCGATAGGAATGTAATTGTGTCGAACTATACGCTCATTTGTGATGCGGTGACGGCGTTTCAGAATTTAAACGGTCACCAGGAAACCTGAAAAGAATTTAGAAAAGTTCTTTGTCTGATCCAATCTGGATTATTTCAAACATTTCTTTTGGATTGTCAGCGGCCCTAGTGTGTGTGTGTGCGTGTGTGTGTGTGAGCATGTGTTTATTCAACAAATATATGAATCAAAAGCACGTGGCGCTCTCTCCCTCGGGTTCAGAGTGAATGCTGCTCGGCCTGCAGCTAATCTCCTCGCCAGACGTTCAGCTGGATCGCTAAAAGACCAGATGCTGATCTTTTTTTCTTGTTTTAAAGAATTTAAAAGTGATGAAATGACAGTTGATGGCAGGTGGCCGACGCCGTTCCTGCCTCACGGGGAAATAACAGGACCTGACTGCACGTTTAAATGTTTGATGGATTAGATTAATATGAGAAACATGTCATGTTAAAAAAAAACAACTACATAGTGAGAGATGATGCTGATTTAAAATGCTATTTTTGGGCTTATTAACCTGCATTTAGAAAGGTGAAGAGTGAGCCAACAACAGGTTTTATACTGTGTGGCCTGCAATGCCCCCGATTGGTTGCTGAGTGAACTGCAAGAGCAGTACAGTTTGAACTTTCCCTGTTCTTTGCTAGATCTTTTACACTTAAATATGTTTATTTAACTATGATAGGCCTAAAAGTGACTGTATGGCTTTCTTAAATGATCCTGGCTGATATTTTTACATTATGTTATACGTGTAATTTCATTTTCCAGGTATTTTGGGGGCTTGTCTTTGTTGAATTTCAGGGAAATTTGAAATGTCCTTTCCGGTAGTGTGTTGCAAAAATTAGACACATTTTCAAAATAATGGGAAACAGTTGCCTGGGCAATCTGACCTGGAAAATCACGTGCTCTCCTAGAAATTCCTTAATCATTCTTCTGTTTTCCTATCACAGCTTCCATAAATCTTCCTCCCGTTGTCCCTGATACGGTTCCGGAAGAGAAAGAACCCGCTTATATGTCATCCTGCCGACCTTCTCATCTCGTCGTGGTAGAACTCGGACTTGCAGGTCATCATCTGTCGCTCCTCTGCGTTCTCCAGCTCTTGGCTTCTCACGCCGCCGAACACGTACAGCTCCTGGCCCACGCCACACGCCACCGAGCCAAACCTGACCGGGAGGAAACCAATTTGTCAGGGAATCTGTTCGGCCCAGATCGAGTATTAATAGCAAATATGAATGTTATTGAAATTCAAATCACAGGATCTAGTAGTAGAAATAAAATCAGAAACACAAAGTATCAATGAATCCCTGTTTTTTTTCATTTCATTAAGAAGGTTAGTTTGAAGGTAGCATCTTGCAGATGTTTTAATTCACCCTCTTTACGGCTATCTTACGGATGACTTTCCAGAGGAGAGAGAGCGAGACCGAAAGCTGAAGGTTTCGTCATATCTCGTCACATATTTATAAAGACATGACTTCATGTGAGGTCGTCAGCATCGCCGGATCGTTTCTCGATCATGTATCCGGGTCGGTCCCCCCCCCCCCCCACGCCCGCTGATTTCCGAAAAAAGGGACACCCGAGAGCCGCACCTTCTCTCTTTGAGAGGACAGAGGCTGGTCCACTGCTGGGTTTTGGGGTCGAAGCATTCGACCGAGTCGAAGAGCTTCCCGTAGGAGCCGCCGCCCATGGCGTAGATCTTCTTGTTCATGGAGGCGTAGCAGCCCACCTGAGGGACAGACGGACGGACCAGCCTCATCACGTGGGAAATAAAAGGCTGCCGTCTCTATGGTTCACTTTCTGCCTTGCTACTGCCTGGACTGAATAGGCCGCATATCGATACCGTGATTAATCCCCTCCCGTAATCCTCGGTCAATTTCTTCACCATCACATTTTACTGATTTACTGATTAGACAAACAATAAGGAACCAAAATATTACTTTGTAATATCTTAGGATATCTGGTGCGTCAGCATTCAATTAGTGAAGGAAATAAGACGGTAATTTTAAAATCTCAGCGGTGATGAATCAATTTTGGAGGCTCAATGCGCAGCAGAGGCGGTTTTTAACCCTTTATTCCTTCGACTTCATTCTTTGGTGTACATTTTCTGTTTGAACCGGCGTCTCCTCATATTTCGTCTTTTCTTTAGCTTTTTTGTTCTAGATTAGTTGTTTTGGCATCATTCGGGGACAACTTAAAAACTTTGGATTGACATATTACACTCAAAGACAGTGTTTTTTTTCATCAATCACCTATGTTTATATATTAAAAGTGTTTTCCTTTCTCATATTATTTCAGTATACTAGGCCTTATACCGATGCCTCACGGTGTTCCTCTCCATTTCCGATAAACTGGCTGTTGATACCGAGCACCTGTTGGGAAATGTTTCCCCCTGCTGGCAGCGGAGCTCACACGTCTAGGTCGCTGTCATTCCCACCCCTCGACTTTACAGAAAATTGACCAGAAAAAATTGTGATTCAGAGGAAAACCAATGATAAAGGAAAACTGCGATGTTAATGTTTCTCGGCTATAAATGTGCGTTACCTTCCGGATCATGGTCATGCTCGTCTGCGTCTTCCAGGTGCTGAAGTGCGGGTCAAACACCTCCACGCTGGTCAGCTCCCCGTCTTCGTTCTCCCCCCCGAGGACATAGATCAGACCGTCCAGCTCCACCGTGCCGAAGTTCTGACGGGCCTGCGACGACAAACGGGGGGGGGGGGGCCGGGGTCACGGAACTGCCGGATCGAGAGTAATACTCAAGAGCCGAGAACTCGTTTTTTAACGTTTTTGAAAACAGGTTTGAAGCCAAGCGGTTGCCTGAAGCATCGGGGGGATGGGGCTCCAGGTGTTGGAGTCTGGGTCGTATTTCTCCCCGGTGTCCAGGACGGTGTTGTCCTCACTGGTTCCGCCCACCACGAACAGAAATCCCTCTAAAACAGACAGATAACAACAACAACTTTATCGCTGCTGAGTTTATTTGTCCAGTCTGCTGTCCCGCTTGTCACACCCAGGTGCGGGTTGGAGGACTACTGAGTGGAAATTTCCCGGATGGTTTTACATCTTTCTGGTGTGTTTTGATTTTCTGACCGGCGGCAGCCACGCCGTGGCAGAGGCGGGCGGCGCTCATGGGCTGCAGCTCGATCCAGGCCTGCCTGTTGGCGTCGTAGAGCGGACACATGCAGCGCGTCGCTGCCGTGGGACTCCTGGTTCTAAGCGGGACGGAAACAAACGGGGAATTGAGTCGTGGAGCTTCGTTCAGCCAGATGTTCGATAACCTGACAGTCACGGTGCTCAGAAAACAAAGAAATACTTGCAAAGCGCAATAAATCCAGTTTTGCTACTGCGGAAACTATTATCTATGATAAATTCGACTTTTTTATTCAGGTGTTTTTCCAGATGTGATGACAACAGTGAGGGGAATTCCACTTAAAATGGGAGATCACGTGGAATTGTCAACCTAAATATGAAGTCTACTTGGCTTTTTTCAATCCCAAAAGGAAAACCTTGTTCTAGATTTGTCAAATTACAACCAAACTACAGCAAATAAAGGAATAAGGCACTAAATACATATGTAAGAAACTAATACAAGGCCAGAGTGGAGACTGAATAACAACATTTCAAAATAAGTTGTGTTCAAATACACAGAAAAGCGGTTATGGCTTGAATTACACTTACAGTGATGGAGAGAGGTTTTTATACATGAAGTGAATTTTAAAGATACAGTTGTTTGAAACACGGTCCGACAATGACCGGGACTTTGTCAATGTCAATAACATCTGACGATGATGAATCGCTACGGGTCAGTTTGCTGAGTAACATGAGCGAGAGCTGTGTACATGACTTGCGTTTGCTTATTTTTGATCAAAATAAGATTTTCTTCTCTACGGTCCCATTTGTGTAGGCCGAGCAGTGTGTGTGTGTCTGTGTGTTAGTGTGTCCCCTGAACTCTCCGTAACCTTGAAGGATGATTGGTAAATTATTAAAGTGGGGCCTGCGGACGGTCGCTCACATTCTGTCCTCTCCTCCGGCGATGACGATACACTCGGAATAACCTCGGGGCTTGAAGGCGGCCAGCAGCGCCTCGCCCTGCAGCTGGCTGTCGCCCAGCGCCGACTGACAGTGCTCGCGGACCACCTCCCTCATCAGCGGCTCCCCCATAGCCTGAAGGGACAGAACCAGACACACACACACACACACACACACACACACACAGGTTACACACTGACCAGGGGACCGGCTGCACACTCTTACCACCGCAAAGGAAAAGATGTTCAACAAGGTTCAATACTGTTACTGTCAGACCTGTTCACACTTCATATAGACATACAACCATTCACACAGAGATTACAACCATTTACTCGTTCACTATATATATATGTATATATACATATATATATATATACACACACACACACACACACACACATATGTATGTATGTGTGTGTATATATATATATATATATATATATATATACATACATACATACATATACATACGCACACACACACACATATATATATATATATAGAGAGAGAGAGAGAGAGAGAGAGAGAGATATACACACACACAAACATATATATAGATATACATATATATACAGGACTGTCTCAGAAAATTAGAATATTGTGATGAAGTTCTTTATCTTCTGTAACGCAATTACAAAAACAAAAATGTCATACATTCTGGTTACAAATCAACTAAAATATTGCAAGCCTTTTATTATTTTAATATTGCTGATTATGGCTTACATCTTAAGAAAACTCAAAAATCCTATCTCAAAATATAAGAATATCATGAAAAAATATTTTTTGTTTTTTTAAACGCATTACAGAAGATAAAGAACTTTATCATAATATTCCAATTTACTGAGACAGTCCAGTAAACATACTACTATTCACAGATTATACATAGACACGCAACCGTTCACCCTTTCATTCTCATGTCATCGAGCCATATAATTCACTCACTCGTTCACAAATTAAAGAGACATAAAACAAATCACTCCCTCATTTATGCAATATAAACATATTTAGGTTCCCCTGCATGTGTTCGGACTGTGGGAGGAACCTGGAGGAATTCCACGCAGACGCGAGGAGAACGTGGAGCCTTCACACAGAAAGGCCCCAAGTCAGGAAACCACCGGTTTGGGACGAACCTGCTCTCTCAAGTAACTGGCATCCAGGCCGTGAAGCCACACCGCCGCCATCACCTCCTTCATGTGGACCTGCAGACACACACGTCATCCGCTGTGCTTTCCAGCAACAACTGGAATTCGACCAGATTTTCGAGTTCTTATTCCCGAGTCATCACAATAGAGGAAAAGCTCCGTCAGAGAAACTGTCCATCCTGTCAGGATACATGCGGCTCTTGGGCAGGGCTTTGGGATTAACGACTTTACTTGTCATTCCCCGTCTTTCTGGAGGAATCAATAATGATCTGCCGCAGCAGGACCAATATAATTAAAAAAAAAAAAAAAAAAAAAAAAAAAAGCAGGTTTTGAATGCATTCTTGGAATTCTTTCTGAAACTGAGCGAGACTAGTCTTGTTTCCCCGCGGCTCCTGAGGCAGGAGGTGTTCACCACTGTATGCAAACAGTCCCAAAGAAGATGGACTGAGTAAAAAAATAACTTGTACCACGAGTCCGATAGGTATCAATGCATCTGTTGCATTCATACGCTTCCTGTCTACCGAATTAAGGAGGAGCCTGAAAATAAAATCACAGAGCAGAAAATCGGGCCAGAGGCGCTGAAACCTTTCAAGAAATTACAGAAGATAATAAATAGAATGAAATAATTACCTAAATATGTGATATTTTGCTCAACTTTGAGTTTTTTTTTTTTTTTTTTAATGACTTTGATATTTTCTATTTTATTTCAATTAATTATTACTATTTATTAAATAATGACCTAAATAAATAGTAATAATTGAAATAAAATAGAAAATATTAAAGTCATTAAAAAAAATTAAAGTTGAGCAAAATATCACATTGAAAAAAAGATTAGCTGGAAACGCTTCCCCGAAATACAGAGAGGAAAGACTACATAAGGGCATCTGGGCGCAGGTTAAAGCTCCACCCACCCTGCGATCCTCCGGGTCGTGGGCAAACCACCGTACCACGGCCTCCAGCACGTGTTTCTCATTCCCCACGTTGAGTTTCTCCATGGCCAACACCTCGCAGAGACAGCTGTGGGGCAGCTCCCTGAACTCCTCCGTCAGCGCCACGTCACGGAAGTGCGTGTGCAGAAAGTTGGTGGCGGTGTGGTGCACGTGATGCAGGCAGTAGTGCAGAGAGAAGAGGCGGATGCCGATGCAGTTCTCCGCTGTGATGCAGCTCTCCAGGAACTGGCAGCACAGAGACTTGAGGTCGGTCATGAGCAGGAGATCGGACGCCTGAACCATGTCCTGGATGGTCCCCTCGCTCAGGCTGATCTGTGGGATTGCAGGCGCGCGCGTGTGTGCACATACATGCGCGCGCGCGCGCGCACACACACACACACACACACACACACACACACATACACACACACAAACACAATGTCAACATGCAACCAGTCTCACTCCTGCTCTGATCTCACCTCACTTCTACATTCCATTATTGCCATTTGGGAAGACGGAATCAGTTATTTTTAAATTCATTTCTAAGAAATGAGCATCTGGTTTAAAATAATCTAGAGGGACGACAAGAAGAAAAGACAGAGAAAAGTGATAACGCAAGAAATTGAGTGACAGCGAGAGAGATCGGGAAACAGAGAGAGAACAGAACAAATTGTTCACTCATTTATTCAGAACGGCTAAAAATAACAACAATAAATGAACAAAGTGACCTCAGAATAAGCCAAAAAAATCAGCTGAAAATTAGCAAACTTTTCTTGATATATAGCACAGGTGATATTTTTGATTCACAAATTGTTTTGTTTTTTTTAAAACCAAATATGGATTTTACATGCTGTTCTTCGCCTCACTTGTAACTAACAGAATCAAATCCACGTAGCATTTGGAGTTAATCATGTTAAATGCAAAGGGTGACGCAAGGAAGATTCTGAGCGTTAATGTGGAAGAAATAAAACAACGTGAGATAATCGGAGTCAGGCCGATGCCAAGGTGACAGGAAGCTGAACATCGGGTTCGGCGGGGGTCACACCCCGACAGGAGAGACAAGAAAAAGAGGAAGGTGAGGCTACTTGAATGGAAACGCCTGCTAGCTTGTGCTTGTCACGTCTAGTTTGGAGGTGCCGTCACTCACCTCCCCGCTGAAGATGAAGTCCAGGATCTGCTTCATGATGGACATGGAGACGCCCTGCAGCTTGATCTTGTAGGTGGACCCGTCCTCCTTCGGGGGGTTGTAGTTCAGCTTGGTCCTTTTTGACAAACCACAGTTACGGGAATGAAATGTCTTGTAGCGGTTTCATCCGTATGGTTAGAAAATAAGAAATGCTTTTATATCCCTGAAAATGTTTTGTTGTTTGGTAAGAGAGAGGAATTTCAAATGTGCTCATGAGCTTTCGGGAGTTATTTTAACATCCCAAGCCATCGAGGGAACGCTCCTGGGGGGAAATTATCATATTATTAATAAGCAAATCGCACAGGGAACAAATCAAATTGTAAGCTTTAAAAAAATATAGATACATGCATGCATGCATGCATGCATGCAGGCAGGCGGGCAATGAGGATGTTGAGCTCCTCTTTAGGAGTGAAGATCTGGGTTCAAGGATGCAGAGGTTGGAACAGGAGGATTAGAGGAAGAGATTTGTGGATGGAGAGACAGAGAACATGACGTTAGTTGGTGTGAGAGAGAAGATGATGGACAGAAGAGGGTTAGATGGAGGAAGATGACTGGCTGAGGATCAATGCGTGGATGCAGACAGCAATTTGTGACGCCGTGAGAGTTAGACGGCAATGAAACCAGACAGACATGTGACCCAGCACTGAACGTGCCCGGTACCTTTGACAGTTTGAAAGAGGACACACCCATGTGATTCAACACTGTTAAGGAGAAAACAAAAAAGCATGAGTGTCAGCAGAAATGGTGGTCCCCTGACCTGATATAAGGACTGGCGGCAGCCAGTATATTTTTCTGGACTGGGAGCTCCTCTCCATCCACCACCAGCAGGGCATCGTGGAAAGTTTGCTCCTGCCAGAAACTCCGCAGGGTCCTGAGCAGCTTCTGGGAGTGTTGTGGGTCACAAACTGTTGAGCAAGGCTCTCCCGGTGCAGGATCGGGCATGGTTAGGCTAGCCACGGTCCACTCTTGTTTACCAAAGAAAGGAACAGTGCGCAGATCTTCAGTCCAGTCTGCCTTGCATTAAGATTGCACAGCTCGCTATACGGGAAAAGACGACAAAACAACACAAAGTACAATCGATCGCAGGTAAAAAGAGGACGGTCTTCCATTCGGCCACCACGAAAGAAAAAATAAAATCTATATTTTGGGAAAAGTAAGCGAGTGGATCCTTCTTTTGCCACAACACGCCTTCTTAGGCCGTATCAATGACCCGCATGACGAAAAACCATAAACAAGAAGCATAATCGCAGAAATATGTTGCTCTGTTTAAATCTTTCTCCGCCGATCGCTTTGTCTAAAATAAACATTCTAAGATAAATATTTATTTCCCAGAAAATGACAAGGTTAAGCAATTTTCTGGCTCGTTGTTAACGTCTCCATTAAACAAGTGGTTTCCGGACGGACTTTGGCAGGCGGCCGGTGGTGGGCTATGCTAGCATAGCTGCACAAATACATAATAGCACGACGTTGAACAGTTTGGTTGTTTGAATTGCACAGTGTAACGTTAAACTTGTTTAACACAAAGTCAAAGCAGAATGACAGCTCAAAACTAAGGGGACACGTCAACTTGTAAACACATTGTTTACATTGAATCAAAGTTGTAAGTCTCTTTCCCGTGTACAGTTCCAAATAACCGAGTTTGGGTGTCTTACCTTAAGCCACCTCGTTTTTCTGTCTCTCTTAATTGCGGCCGCAAGTTTCAACCCAACGACATTTCACACTACATGAATCATTCCGGAGGAGAGTGTTAAAAGTCGGCGTGAAGACATGTGTCTGTGCTACGTTTACGCTCCGAATGCAAGATAGTAAACTTGAAATTCTCACTGTATTTTGTGCTCTCCTTTTTCAAATTAGGACGGGTAGTATACAAAATAAATGATATAACGATGTTCATTTTTGTGTGATAGAAATAATTCAGTGGCGGTTGTTGTGATACAGCGGGTATCGCGTCTTTTTCGCTTAGTTCATTTCTTTGCGTCTGTTACAACCGACTGTACATGAAGGCATCATGAGCAATGCGGAAGTGCAGCTATACGATGTCGTAATCCCTTGCTTGGCATCATTTGCATTGGCAAAGATTTATATTACGTTGATTTTTTTTGAAAATCGCCAGATTGTCCTGAAAATACAAAAAAGGCTGTTGCATAGTAACTGCATCGATATTTTTTTGACGAAAAAAGGTGAATGAATGTGAAGTTGGACCAAAACAAGTATTTTCAATATTCCACAATTAATGTGCTACCCTTTTCACAGGGAAAATTCAGAAATCTACTTAAAATGCATAAGCAACTACACAGTGAAAGGCCAATCAGATTATCCATGATATTTTTTTTAGCCTGTATGACTTCTTTTTTTTTACCATTTTTATTGGACATGTCTGGTATAAACAGACAAAACACATGAACAAAACAAACATGGCTAAATAAAACCGAGTGTCAATGATATTAACAGGCATGAGGAAACATAAGGACATTCATTTTGTGTGCAATCGATTAACTATAAGGGTAAACAAGATTCATGGCCTGTGAGAAATGTTTAATTCTAGAAATAAGGGGGCGAAAGGAATTCATAAATTAGAATAATAAAATTAATAATAATAACAAAAAATGGCAAGGGGAATAAAATATGTATTTAACTTGGTTGATCTAAATGAGTATCATTCGTAAAACTGTATGTTTTTTGGTTTGGGGATTTTCCATACATTTTAAGATTTTTTTTTTTTTTTATACCATTCAAATCGTTTCGATTTTTCATGATGTTCCACGGGGGGGAACATTCATATTCGCCCCACGGAACAAGGGGGGCGTGGTTTAGGAATGGTCAGTTTTGTATAAGTTACAACTCGCCTTCGTTTTCGCAGTCCTTCCTTTCCACACCATAGTATAATCATTATTGTTGCTATTGATGACATTGAATTAGTATTTGAAAAGTCAAATTCAGATCGATTTCTGTCAAGCAATATCCTGATATTATCAAAGTTATATTCGCGCGCGCAGGAACCGACAAGTGACTTCCGGCGGAAGCCGGAAGTTGATGAGCCCGGGATATCGTTGTATTTTGCTGGTCTCTTACGACTTCTTAACCATTTTCAAACCCCGGGAAAGAAATATGGACATTTAAAAGTGCAAATCGGCCAAGATTCGAGAGAAGGAACAAGCATCGCGTCTACAGCTTTCTTAATGTAAGCGTACAGTTGGAAAGTCACTCCGGTCTTGTTTGTCCCGGTCGAGTTGCCATATAGGAAAACCAACATAACGAATCCGCTCCCGCGTTGGCGCGTTCAAAATCTTGCAATTGTATTATAGTAATGGTTATGTCGTTGTGAATTGACTTGCGTGATTCAAACACGTCAAATTATCTGAATCATTTCAAAAGTCGCCACGACTTGTGTACGCATCCGATCTGGGAGAGGTAACGAACTGCTGGCCTGGTTCAAACTAGTGTTATGCTATGTTATGCTAACTTAGCTAAGTCAACCTGTCAACCTATACGTCCGATGTAAACATGTTTGTGCTTTACTGCCATCTCCATTTAAATTCTTCCAATATTTTAAGTTTTTTATAATAATGTTTTCATATGTTATAATATATTTATTTTGCTTAATGGGGTGTAAACTGCAGATTTTTGGTCATTTACAGCTTCACTGATTAATATCTTCTTTTTTTTTTTTAAGACTGGAATGGAGGAACCACTAAGCTCCACGAGTTTGTCTAAGAGAGGATAACCAAAGATGCACATTGTGAAACTACAAATATGGCGTATTACTACAGGGAGAGAGTGTCTCCTTGGATCGAGAGCTTGATTCAGAGCTATGGCAGCGGAGAAGAGGGCATTGACAAGGTGAGCCCTGTCAAAGCTTATGTCACCGGAGTGGGTGAAATTCCCGAATCCCAGGTTCACAACCCCGAAGACCCAACAGGTCTACTTTTCCTCTCTGATGGAGTGCTCCAGATACCCACCATTCTCACGCACGCCGCCTGGGAACAAATCCAGGAGCAGGAGGACCGCGACTGTTTCTCCGGTTTTCCCGGCACCATAGTTTGCATCGCACGCTACAAGCTGCTCTTCTGCATGGCGCCAGAGCAGATCAACTGTAAGTTCTTGTTATTGGTCGGAGGGATGGCTTCCCTCGCGGTCAGCTCGGTGAGGGTCAGATCCCCCTGCTACACCACCTGCCCCTCTGTCAGATCAATTATCAATAAAAGGTGGCGGCAGCAGATGATCGATGAAAGGCTGAACTCTCAGGATAGCGATGCCGGCTTCACTCTGACAGAGCTTTTATCAGAGTGGGAGAACGACTGTCTCCAGAAGATGGCCGACGACGTGCGAGCGTTGATCACGGGGCAGAGTCAACCTGAAGGCCAGCAGCCTGCTGCAACAAAGTGGGATATGGAGCGGGTTCAGTATAAGGGAGAGGCACCTTTCAGCGTTCCGGTGAAATATCTTCTTATGCCAGAGGAAGGTGAACTAAATGAAGTAAAGTTGGAAGTACCTGGGAGTCCATCCGGGGAGGCCAGCCTGCTGCTCGAGGACAGGTTCCTTGCCAGGGCCGATAGTGATATCAACCCTTTATTAAACCCGTGGGATCTTTTCCAGCCTCCGTCTTCCTCCTCCAGCGACAAAACGCCGGACTGCTCCCCACAAAGTCCAATGAGCGATTGCCCGGCCTCTTCCACTAGCTATCAAAGCTCAAAAATAGAGCAGAGTTTCCTTACGCCGTACCAGAAACCCCGAAGCGGTGAAAAGAAAGATACGGACATGCAAAGAGAGCAGGAGAGAATAAGCCTGGAGGCGAAGAGAAAGACGATGAAGTCGATGGACGAAGATGCAATCACGTCCGAAGACAAGGAAGTCAGTCCTCCCTCCAAGCTCTTCTACCTCCAGGGATCAGGGGTCGACGAAGACCGCGTCACCCCTCAGAGTCAAACGACGGGGACCCGTCAAAAGGCGAGCCTCGAGGTCCACGCCGACGGCAAGCCCTTCTCGTACCGTTACCAAGTGTCACAACAGAGCCTGGAGGATCTCAGCTGCTTCAGAGTGTCAGATGCTCAGCTGAGCTGGGCAGTCAGGCATCTCCTCGCTCCGCAAGTCAGAGATCATCCCAAGCCTCAACATGCTGACACCGGAAAACTTTGAAATACGACTTTGGTGCTTTGTAAGTTATGTAAATAAAAATGACACGATAATGAAAGTACTGTAAAACTATCCAGCCTTGCTATGAACTTTTCTAAAGTGCTATTTGTCCAGTAGGTGTCACCAAACACCTCAGAGTAGACTTCTTTTTTTATTTTTATTTTTTTTAAGAGTCCTTTCACACAGGACAGTGTTTAGGAGTTGGTGCCCAGTTTCAAGGCGACATCAGGTGTGTATGCCAAGTCTGTGAGTGGATACACACACACGCACACACAGAGGGTTGGGTTGCTTTTGAAAACACTTTACATAACACAAAATAATAGCCTTATGTACCTTTTAGAAGGTATTGAAAGCATCTGCGACATCGCCTTGAAATGAATCAGGATACAAAATAAGATATGTCAAGTACTTCACAGGTTTTTGTCTTCATTTCCATCGAGATTTCTCAGATGTTCTCAAGACCTGATAATTTAGAAAGACTTTTTTTTTTTTCTTTTAAAAAAGGGGGAAATTCAGAAATAACAAGGATGTTCAGGATTATTTAAAAATAATGTATTTTTGAAGAAGTAGATGAGAAGTCTTCATTCTCCCGCTCAAAGTCCTGAGAAAGGCTTTTTCTCAGACCAGTGATGTCATTGTTGGCCTCGGCCGTGCATGATGTCATCCTCAACTTCACCAGGGTGGTTTCGTGAATTATTTCACCAGCCTAATGCATTAACGCGTGTTTAGCGGGCCTCGTATTCTCGTCACACGCGCTGACAAATGACGGATGCTGACATGTGGTCTGCACCAAGGAGGGGTAGAACTCTCCAGCAGCCGGATCCGTCTCATACTTGCTTGTTAGTTTAGTTTTATTTGCTAATGAATCACCGTCTGCCGAGGGAGAAACAGGGAAAAGACTGACTTTGGGAGTTTATCCACTGAAAGCTCCAAACCTCTAATGTAAGCAGGATCCAGCTGTGTGCACTTGTAAAGTTGTTATAATCCTGCTTTGACCTATAAACAGGAAAATACATAATATAAAGCATCATTCACAGATCGACAAAAATACTCCGTCCACGATGTCCATGTAAGGCAATGTAGCTGCCGAGCCTGCAGCCTGTCATGATAATTAAAAACACCGTGTTTCTCTTTTTTCTGCCACCACATGTTGAAATCAGTATTTGCCGAACCAGCGAATACGTGTTTGTTTGTTCGTCTCTGGTCCTTGAATGGCAAGTCACGACCCACCTGTGTGACCCGGGGAGGATGCGGACAAACACCCCCGTCCACCAAACGGTCTGAGAAAAGCTGCCTTGGCCGTGCTTAAGATTCAAAATGGACAACCTGTGTTAAATATTCAAAATGGATGGAACTGTTCTTAACCTGTGCTAAATATTCAAATATCACATGAAACCTAACCCATGCTAGATGGTCAAACAGACATAAAACGTATCCTGACCTGTGCTAATTATTAAAATAACTCATGAAACTGTTCCTAATTCATACTAATCATTCAAAATGGTCATGAAACTGTTCCTCACCATCGCTCGCTTTTCAAAATGGATATAAAATGTATTCAAATTCAAAGTATTTATTGTCGAATGGACAGTGTACAAACAGGTTTCCCTGTATGGTAAAATTTCTACTTTGCTGTCTGCAGTGCATTTGCATTTGTATCGATAGGAAATAATGATAGTAAACGTTATTATAAATATGGACAGTGTTGGCAGTGCAATAATGTTGAGGAAACCGCTGCTAAATATTCAAAATGTATAGGAAACGTGCACGGACATTAAACAGTTCCTAAGCTGTGCTAAATATGCTAAACTCATATAAAACTGTTCCATAACTTGCCCATGATATATTGTACTTTTTTGCACTACTGCAAACGCTATATAAATCCTCTGTTCGTGTGAAACTTATGTTAGTATTGACAATAACGTCGACTCTGACGAACCCGTACTGAATGCAGCAAAACAAGATCTGTTTGTCCAAAGTCCCCTGAATTTGCTCCAAATCCGTGAGAAATATTAACCGTTCCATGTCGATATATGTGACCTCACTCAGGAACATTTCCCTGGAATCCTTGCAGGGTTTTTTTTTTTTGTAAAGGAATTAGGATGTTTTATTAACTTCTGACTTAATTCTTTGTTTTATTTTGTTTTGTAGTCCTGCTGTGGCGGGGGTGGATTTGTCCTGTTTATTTTCTCATGGTGTGTGTCCTGTGTGTCTGTCCTGTCTTATTTTGGAGGGGGTTTCCTGTGTCTTCTTTGTGCAAAAAAAAAAAAAAAAGGGGGGGGCTTTCTCTCATTGCACTTTTGGGGTCTATTTGTGTTTCCGTGATTTCCTGTTTTACTTTGAACTTTTTTCCCATCCCTCCTTAATCAATACTTTGGGATCTATGTGTGTTTCTGCCATCGTCCTGCATCAACCGGGTGTCAGTCAGAAATCCTTCACGAATGAGCAAGAGACAGCCCTAAAGTGAACAGGACGTTGCATTTAAAGAAAAAAAATAAATAAAGAAAAAATTTTATCGAAAAATCAGCAAAAACTAACTGCGGCGGCCCGGACAAAAATACTGAAATCAGCAAAAAAGATCTGAAAAATCCTAAAAATGATCTTAAAGTCAAGTTGTTTCAGATCAAGTCAAAACGCATCTGTTTAAAGCAGCCGATTCCATCTGAAACCAACTGCTCTGTCACTTATTTATTATGATTTGATTTTTTTTTTCCACTCATACCAGTTTGTCACTTTCATTGTTTTAATTTTTATTGCTTCTTTTAAATCTGCATTTGTGTACACGTCTGTACTGCGTCCTTGAGTGTCGAGTACGGCACCTTAAATAAATTGTATTATGATTATTATTATTTCATTGTTTTGTTTACGGGCCGCCAAATCACAACACAGCTGTCTGGCGACGAGGTGAGCGTAACTCGTCGGAGACCAAGCGCTCCTCTATAAATCAGCCCAAAAATGGTCAAAACCAGGAAAATCAGCAAAGCTAGTACTTGTGGTAACTGGTATCACAACACGTACCGCCATTGGTAAAAGTAGCATGGCTCACAGATTGGAGTGGAACGGATAACGGAGATGGGATGAGATTGCCAGGAAGAACAATATGAAAAGGAAATTCCATCTAGTGACTATTTCTTTTTATATATTAAGGCCTTGTTGTATTAAGGGAGCACACATTGCAATTGACATAATTGCACACTGATGTAACCGCATGGAGGGGTGTATTTATTTATATTTATTTATTAATAGCTATTTTTGGTTTTGTTGTCTTTTTTGGTATTTGTATGATTTGTTGAAAAATAAATAAATGCAAAAAAAAAAAAAAAAAAACTCCACCAGTGATGATAACAATCTAATCACGACGGTGTTAAAGGTCAGGAAATAGTTTTTCAACTCACCTCCCCCACTTGCTTTTTATTTTTCAAGTCCAATAATAAAAAAATAAAATAAAATAAAATAAAAGCTGCAAAAAAAAAAAAACCTCTCGGGCCTGTGTTTGCTTGTTCTCCGTGTGCGAGCGTCTCGGCCGCGGCGCGTCACCGGCTGGTGGACGCGATGTTTCAAACAGCACATCGCACAGTTTACGTATCGGCTGCCCGGAAATTTTTTTCCAAATAAACACAGCTTGATTCGACCTGGGTGGGCAAACTTATCAAGCGGGTTAATTGTGTAAACACGGCGGGGTGGGAATAAGACGCCGCCTCATTGGCCGCAAAGAAAGGGGGAGGGGAGGGAAGGGACGCAGGCAATGAAATCTTAATTAATGTGGGTGGGCTGAGAGCCGTGTTTATGATGGACGATTTATTTCCCCGTGCGAAGTCGGCGGCAATTATTAACGTCTCCTCCCGCCGGGGGCCCCCAGAGTGTGGGGGAGCCGCGGAGCACCAGGCGGCCACATGGCTCTCTACCACGGCGCGGCTCTCGGCCTCCCGGCGGCCCCGCTCTTCTACCTGTACGGCGGGGACGATCACGGGAGGGGGGCCTCCTTGGGGTCCCTGGGTTTGGTACCGGCGCGCCGGGAGCCCCCGCAGAAGCCGCCGTACAGCTACATCGCGCTGATCGCCATGGCGATCAAGAGCGCACCGGAGCAGCGCGCAACGCTCAGCGGCATCTACCAGTTCATCATGGAGCGCTTTCCTTTCTACCACGACAACAAGCAGGGATGGCAGAACTCCATCCGCCACAATCTGTCCCTCAACGACTGCTTCATCAAGGTGCCCCGGGAGAAGGGTCGACCCGGGAAGGGCAGCTACTGGACCCTGGACACCCGCTGCCTGGATATGTTCGAGAACGGGAACTACCGGCGGAGGAAGAGGAAAGGGAAAGCGCAGCGGGAGATCGCGGACGGCGGCGGCGGCGGCGGCGACGGGCGTGCCAAGGGACCCCCCGCCCCCCCGAGGGGCTCCTCGGAGTCGGCGGAGGGGGGCGACGCCAAGCCGGTTCTGGCGGAGCTCAATCACCTCCACCCGCCGGTGAAGGCGCCACCGGACAGGAGGAGGTTGGACGCCCCGGAGGTGGAACCGGAGCCCCGGGTTGCGCCTTGCGCTTCGGATGCAAACCAGCGGGAGGCGGGGAAGGGGGCAGCCGGTGGTAAATCCAAGGCGTTCAGCATCGATAGCATTTTGGGGAGAAGCGACGGCATCGGCGGAGGAGGAGGTGGAGGTGGAGGCGTGGACGCACGGGAAACGGAGCTTCCGGTTTTCGCGTCAACCGCGCTCCTGGACTCCCGGCAGCATCCGCTGTACCAGGTGGGGTTTCCAGTCTGCTCCTACCTGGCCATCTCTTACCCGGACAAGGTACTGCGCTTCAAGTGAACCCCCTCCTCCTCCTCCTTCTTCTCCTCCTCCATCCGAGCAGAGGTTTTTTTTTTTTAACGCACAAAACGCAACTGACGCGCTGCTACGACCGCCGATGTTAACCGGAAAGGACGCGGACCGACAGGAAGTCCAGTTCACATCATAACAACGATATAATGCTAAATCGCGATTTAATACAGTCGGCGTTTTTTTTTCTCTTTTTTTTTCTTTTCTTTTTTTGCAAGTGAGGTATGTTCAATATACGGCAAAAAAAAAAATAAAATTGAAGTTCGTAGTTTGTCACTCCGCGTCCCGGGTGACGTCACATTCTCCAATGAAAAACACATTTGAAAAAAAAAAATCTATTTCTCGCCGAACAAGTATCTTTTAAAAAATACGCCGTTAAGCTACTACCCCCTCTCTTTCCTCCCCAATTCGAGAACAATCTGTTAAAGTATTCTTAGTAAACAATGTGTTTCTTCAGCTATAGGCTAACTTTGCTAGCTTTGACCTGCGGGCGCCTGACCTCACTGAGTCTGCGCGAAATCTCCCTTTAACAACAACAACAAACTTCAGTGTCAAAGGTTTTTGTGGATGCGCTCTTGTTTTTGTTTTTTTTTCTCCAATTTCCATTTAAAGTATATTCCGTTTTGCTGTTAAAAGCCTCCTCTGCCAGACTTTCCTCTCCAGGTAAATGTTCCCGCACATCTGAGCTCTCAAAAAAACTCACTAAGGCAGGATCTGGACGCGGCTCATAAAGCCTAAACTCGCGAAATGCAGTATGTATATATATTTTATACTCAGTAATGTAACCAAAGATTCATTTTACATTCTTCTATGTTCTGAGTTTCATCTGTAAATAAAGTTTAGTTTGATAATTAAGGGAAATATGATTGATTTTGATTGACAAGAGAGGTATAACGCAGTATAAGTCAATTTCTTTATTTAAGGGCTTAACAAATGCCAAGGCTATTACTATTACTACCGGCAGGCTGTTGAAATGTTGATATTTAAACCAAGGTGTAAATCACAAACTGCTCCGGCTGAGAGGGTTGGGTCGTCTACGACTTGTTGGCAACATTAAAATCATCCAAAAATTTGAATTTGATGACCTGAATATTGTCAAGGAAATAGGAAATGAATTAGGGGGCGGGGGGGGGGGGGGGGTACAAAAACGCTAAAAAAAAACTACAACTAATAATAATGAAGCAATGAACTGACGGTGGTGCATTACATAGCAATTATGTCAGAATCTGCCACACAAAGTCTGGAGTAGAAAAGACTACCGGTCCACACAAAATCTTCCATCACACTAGAGAAAAAATTGAATCTTCTCAAATTAAATTGAATCTTTGCAAATTAAATTGAATCTTCTCAAAAGGATTCCAGGCGTCTCCTGGGATTTCCAAGTCAGACGAAGCAGTGAGAGGGGAAGCATTTGATAAAACTAATAATTACTTTTTTTTTTTTAAACACAGGTTTTGATGAGAAAATTAACCCAGAGTTTGAATGATTTAATATTAACATGGTTTAATCGTATTGTTGCGTTTTAGTCAGGGAAAACCTCTGATTGACGGTAAAACGTTTGTTTAATAAGCAATAGCTGTTGTTGGCCACAGCCACGCCACACAAGCCTGCAATACAACGAACTGTCCAGCTCAATTCCAGGTAAAAAAAACAAACAAAAAAAACAGAATTCCTTGCACCCCAAACTATACGCGCAAAATTCCCAGCAACCCCAAAATCACACAGATAACAAGCATCAATATAAACCCCACTCGCTACAGTATAATACTCATCAATATTGGATTCAACCCAATGAAGGCATCCTGATGAACCCAATTATAAGACAATTATTAATATATAATATGTAATACAGAAACACACAACCATTCAGGCTGTCTTTCCCCTCTAATGAACCTTCTGCACGTTCTCTAACTGTGGGAGGAACCCGGAGAACACAAGGAGAACATGCAGCCTCCACACAGAAAGGCTCCTTTTTTTGCAGAATCCAACCACAGGTCACTGCTGTTTTCTCCCCCAAAAATGCCAAAACGTCAGCAAACAGTCGGTCAAGAAATGATTGAACCTAGAAAACAAGCTGATTGCAATTATGAAAATAGATAAATAAAAATAAAGGCTAAGAATCGGTGACTGGGAGTTCGGGAACTCGGCGGAGCCACATGTGAGACGCCGTGAGCTCGGCGGAAAAACCTCCAGCGCCGCTGCTTTGTTTTCTCACACAACAAATAAGGCTGCACGGGTTTCTTCTTCGTCTCAAACGCTTCTCATGAGGATCTTTTACAGAGCGCACACACACACACACACACTCACAGACATCATCAGATAACCGTCTGTTATTGGATGTCTTCGCTGACGGACGGCGGTGAGATTCAGGGAAAATTATGACTGTTCCTGAATGCACCAAACCGAAAACTTCTCACGTATTTTTCTTTTCTCTCAGTGTCTCTATTCCTTCCCTTTCTGGGGTTTTATTTACACATCTGACCAAAAGAATCCTATACACAGGAAATGCTTGTGATGGTGAGTTCCTCTCCTCAAACGTGGGGAAGTTTATTTGTTTCAGCAAACATTCCTGATGTGCACATCCACTGCCTGCCAGTGTGTGCGCGCCCCAGCAGAGGCTCTATATTTAGTCGCTATGGTTCCACGCAGGCCTCGCTCCACGGGGAGCCTGACGACGCATGAAGGGATTCTGACACGGGATCGGCGGGGATGGATGATCCGTCGGTGATTACAAAGAAATCAACAGAAACACCTAAAAATGAGTGAAATAATTCCCCTGATTTGGAAAACTTTACAAATAAATAGGTAAAAGAAATGTCTGAATATCGGCAGAACAAAGACGAACAGAAATCAAACCTCAAAGTCATCAAACTTTGTAAAACCTGCATATTAAGTCAAATGCAACCTTTTTTTTTTTAAATATTGGATAATTATTATCTTAGATTTGATTATGTTTTTCATGATATAACATGGTTATTTCAGTCATACAGTTCACTTCATTTAAGCAGATTTAGCAACAACATTGTCCTCATACGAGGACAAGGAGGGTTCAGTGTCCGTCCATCCATCCATCCATCCTTCCACATGGCCACATACACCGAATTCACTCCCTCATTCACATGTCCAATAGAGACATACAACGATTCACTCTCTCATTAATGCGACGGGAGAAATTTAGGGTCTCCGGCGAACCTCCTGGATGTTTTTGGACTGCGGCAGGAAACCGGAGAACCCTGAGGAACCCCATACGGAGAACATGGAGACTCCACACATAAAGGCCCATCTACTGGAATCCAACCTTCTTGCTGTGAGGCAGAAGCACGAACCACTGTGCCGCGGTATAGCCCTTCCTTTTAGTTTATATATTTACTTTTCCAATCAGACAATGGTCCTTATCTGTATGTATCCTCACGTCCTGCTAATAAAAAAAAAAAAAAAACAATGTAAATTGTAGCAGTTCTGATACGTCAGTGATATTCTGACATATTCATCCCACTTGATTTGAGCTGAAAGTCAATCCCAACAGACCCGATGGCCGAAAGCTTGGAATAAATCCGAGGAGAAGTCACGTTCATGTTCAGTCCCACAGTTGAAAGTGCCCGATGTTAATCCTGCTGTTTATTGTGTTTGCTCGCGCCGCATACAAACCAGCTGCACTTGTCCAAACACACACTCAGCTCCGACCGATGGACTGAAGCAATCAGCCCCTGGCTGCTGCTACCCTCCGTGCATTATTATCTACATCACACACCCACATGTGCACACATGCACACACACAGATAAACACACACTTTGCTCTGAAAGTAAGTGTATAATCTGACACGCACTAAAACACACAGATGATTTAGTGGAATGGAAGCAAACAGGTGTCAAACTGACAGTATATGGATCCCTGAAAAAATACACAGGGAACTGACAGAATACCCAGAACTACTGCAAAAATACGCCAGGAAATGACACTGAAAGTATAGAAATGCTTATAATAATTTAAAAAATAATTTCTCACTGCTGGTCAAATTACGGCTGGATTGGAATCAGGGAATCACTTCCTGTTAATATTATCATCTACGATTTTCGTATTTACCGCATTCCAAATATGGCATTTCATTCGGCGCTGGCTGCGTTCAAAAGGGGAAAGCTGTGGTTTTTGATTGAAAAATATGTCACTTAAATATAATTTTAGCTGTGTGATAATGCCATAATCCATATCCCCTTTATACATGCCTGCGGATGAAAAAAAATGAAATTAAATGTAAAAAATTTTATACATAGATATATACAGGACTGTCTCAGAAAATTAGAATATTCTGATAAAGTTCTTGATTTTCTGTAATGCAATTACAAACACAACAATGTCATACATTCTGGATTCATTACAAATCAACTGAAATATTGCAAGCCTTTTATTATTTTAATATTGCTGATTATAGCTTACATCTTAAGAAAACTCAAAAATCCTATCTCAAAATATTAGAATATCACGAAAAAGTGATTTTTTTTTTTTAAATTGCATTACAGAAGATAAAGAACTTTATCACAATATTCTAATATTCTGAGACAGTCCTGTAAATTTTTTTCACCCAAAAAATCAAACACATCACACACTTTCTAGGGTGCTGCTAACACCAGCTGACTCGGGATTCATGAAAACAACCTGGATTCAGTGAGATCCCTAGATCTTAAAGGTCTCGGGGGAAAACAATTGTGGAAAAGAGATTTAGAAAACATTTGCAAGTAGGTTGGAATAGTTTGGGAAAAGCGTCAGGTGTGATAAAGATGTGGAGGTAAATATGGAGCGATGGTTTGGATACGGACACAGAGGAAGGATGGGGAAGATCTGGGTAGAAGTATGCTGAGGTAGAGATTTATGGATGGAGGGAACGAGGACAGGAAGTTGGGTGGCATCAGAAAAAAGGAGGCAGAGGAGAGAGTTGGATGGAGGACAATGATTTTTCCTAAAAGGAAGAGAAGAAGTTACTTTTACGCATCTACTTTTTATGGTTTCGTCTCATTTGTTGTGTTCTGAGCCTCACTGGAGGTCAAAGGTCAAGCACAGGACCGCTGACCCTGAGCAGCTCTTATCAACAGCGGGATTTATTTGTCTCCCCTCTTGCTTTATTCGCATTTTATCTGTGAAATTAAACCCCTTTCACACCAGGTTGAATTTTATTATATACATTTTTCTCTTTTTGCGTTTCCTTGTTTTAAAATCCAGAGCTGAGTCGCTGGTCGTGAGTCTCCCCTCTGATTTTCAGGGGCATTTCCTCCTCGTATGTTTGCAGTTTGCTTCAAAAAAAAAAAAAAAGAAAAAAAAAAAACACAAATGGAATAGACTAAATCAATATGAATTGTCGAAATCAAACCAAACAAAGATTTTCAAAATAAAAGGATCAGTGTCAGCATGAAAAACTTACTCTACGCTATAAAATGTCCGCATTTAGAAGTTGAGAATTAAATCTCTGTTGAGGTCTGTTTGCTCTTCCTGCCCTGGTGAGTTTACTTACACTTAGAAAGTTGTGTTTTTTTTGCACGCCAGTTGGGGGATGAACCTAAACAATGAGATTATTTAATACACAAACAGATGCTAGTGGCTTAACACACAGAGGCAAATATTTATTTTCCTTCAACATTATATGTGTTGAAGTCGAAGCAGCGTTTCTGAAATCGAATCGTCCTCTGGCCTCCGTGGCGTCATCCTCGGCCTCCACATCCACGCCGCCTCACTCTCACAACTGTAAATAAATATTGACTTGTCTCCTGAGGTTTGTGTGTGTGTGTGTATGTGTGTGTGTAGAAGGACTACCACACAGAAGCAGGATTACCACCCCGAACTGGGACCACCCTGACTTTAACACTTAATCCTGAAGGAAGTGAAGTCGCATCACTGGCACGGTTAGAAAAAAGACGCACACGCACACAACTTGTGCTTATATACAACTTGTGTATATAATACAAAATAATCTTTTCCTTTCGGCTTTTTCCTCTAGGGGTCGCCACAGGGAATAAACCGTCTCCATCTAACCCTATTCTCAGTATCCTCCTCTCTCACACCAACTACCTTCATATCCTCTCTTACGATGTCCATAAATCTTCTCTTTGGTCTTCCTCCAGACCTTCTGCCTGGCAGCTCCAATTCCAGCATCCGTCTACCAATATATTGCACATCTATCTGTGCATGACCAAACCATCTCAGTCTGGCTTCTCTGACCTAATATGTGCTGTTCTTCTGATGGACTAATTCCTGGTCTATCCATCCTCTTTACTCCCACAGAGAACCTCAACATCTTCATCTCTGCAACCTCTAGCTCTGCCTCTTGTCTTTTTGTCATTGTCACTGTTTCTAGGCTATACAACATCGCTGGTCGCATCACTGTCTTGTATGCTGATAGTCTTCTATTGCATAGTGCCCCTTAGTACCCATAGTACCTCTGTACTGTTGACCCTAAGTACTTGAAATCCATCAACTTCTTGATCTCCACTCTTGTAGCCTCACCGTTCCAACCGGGTTCCTCTCATTCACACACATATATTCTGTTTTGCTGTGACTAACCTTCATTCCTCTCCTTTCCAACGCATACACCTCTCTAGATTTTCCTCAACCTGCTCCCTGCTTTCACTACAGATCACAATGTCATCTGCAAACATTATAGTCCATGGAGATTCCTGTCTAATCTGTCAGCCTGTCCATCATCACTGCAAACAAGAGGCTCAGAGCTGATCCCTGTCGGGAGTCCCACCTCCACCTTGAACTTCTCTGTTACACCTACCGCACACCCTCACCACTATCTCACAGTGAGCATACATGTCCTGCACCAGTCAAACATACTTCTCAGCTGCTCCAGACTTCCTCATACAATAGCAGAGTTCCTCTCTTGGCACCCTTATATGCTTTTTCTAGGTCTACAAATGTGCAATGCAACTCTGCATGCTCAAACCAAATACCGCATTTGTAGTACTCTTTCTAGACAAGAAGCCATACTACTGCTCACAAAAGTGGTGACTTCCGCCCTCAGTCTAGTTACCATTATTTTTCCCCATCACTTCATATATATATATATATATATATACATATATATATATATATATATATATATAAAATACAAAATAACCCAAATAAAATGGGAAAAATGAATTATTTTAATTTGGTATTGAACGACTCCTTCCTCTGAGGAGAGGACAATGAAATGCTTTTAAATGTGCGGTTTGAGGATTTAAATATTTCCTGATCTTACTGGGCGAACTTCAATATCTCACTTGGATTTGTTTTGTGAATCTTAGGTTGGTGTTTCTCAGAGTCCCCTGCTGGTCCTCACAGGGCTGGAGTTATCTGAAACAGCCCGCAAGCGGTAACCCACCCATTAATCACTAATAACTTTGCTGGGTTGATTTATAATTATTTATCTTAGAATTAACTTTATCTCAACTTCAGGTGACATTTTCAGCCTGAAATGACATAATTTACATTTCAGGATCTCACTGTTTGTCCACAGAAGGTACAGGTTTGGAGGGGGCATCATCGCAATGGAGTTGAAATGGACACACACACACACACACACACACACACACACACATTTATCTTGAGCGCTCAAGCTAAAACAAACCAGTTCAGATTTATACCGCACAGCTGTTGTTGTACAAATCCAACATGTTTGCTGTACATGTTATTGTTAAACGGACAGTAAATGCATCATAGTTGAGTCTGTGTATGTGTGTATTTGTGTGTGTGTCACTATTCCTGCTTGCTAAAGTAATCCGTAATCTGTTGGTGTGCGTGTGAACGCAGCTCCATCACCTCAATGACAGTCGCTAATATGAACATATGACTAATTCTTTATCCAATAATAGTGTTTACAGATGCTTAGAGATTTTGGATACCTTAAAAAAGTCATGGCTAAGTAATGTCAGCAAGGCTTAGCAAGTAGTTAGGCAGCAAAACACCATGTAGCATTTTTCCAACCTGTATAGTATATCTAGACGTTAACATTGTTTATTATTTGTCTTTTAAACATGTGTCCATAAGAATGCATTGCAATTTCATGCAAGATAAATTATTGGTCTTTATTTGCTTTCTCACAGAACCGTTCTGGATTCAAATTGTCCTCAGGTGTGCGTGAGAGGGTGACGGTTAGCCATCTCTATAGGCCGACCTGTGACTGACAGGTGCCCGTGAAATTTACTTATTTTATTTGTTTTTCATTTATTTATTTATTTGTTTTTGTGCTTTCGAGATCATTTGCATTTTTTTTTTCTTTTTTATTTGCATATTTATTTAAAATCCTGTTTACTGATTGTGAGTCTGCGATTAAAAGGCCTAACCCTGAAAAGAGAAAAAAAAAAAAATGCAACAAAGAGAGCTAGTGAGTAAACCTCAGAGTTTACATTATTGGGCGATGTAAACAAGGCCTGTTTTGTACACTCATCACAGAATCCTTCCAGAAAAGCCCTCAGTGGATTCAGTTTAGGGGCCCGGGGGGCTCCTGGGGGGTCTGGCCTCCTGAAAAGTCCCAGCTGACCAAGGAATCATTTACATATGTAACACTGAACTGTCCAGCTTTTGTTTCATATCAACAAGCTTTTTGTCTGGAGGTCACTGGGAGGTCCGAGGCAGCCGAGAAGCTGAGCCCGCCTGGCGGCTTCTACGCCGTCAAGCCGGAGCAAAAAATACTTCGGGATGCAAACACCACCTCTGTTACGAAGACGATCGAGGACGGTTAGTAGCGGGGGCGAAGAAAAAAAAACAGCTTACGTTTTGCAACATAAGAACCGTTTGGACATTTCTTTAGGATTCATGTTTGAGCTGCATTAAAGCGTGTGCTGGTGCTGCAGATGTTAAAGGTCATTTAACTAAATTTACTTAAAATCTATAAGCCCATCACATTTGCTCTGTGAGGACCTTGTGTCACTAAATGGACTGGAGTACTTTTTTCAGCTTTGTGACAACAAGGGACATGGATTTAATGGGTTGAACAAGTTAAATAAGCAGGAGAATTTTGATACTTAGGTCTGTCACAAACTTGTAAGGGCTGGGGAGGCATCGCACATCTGAGCCTAGTAGCTAGAATGTTCTTTCGCTCCCCATGGATAATAAAAAGTCAAATTGCATGAAAAGGACTTGAGAAATAATGTTAAAAGACCAGAAAGGTATGGTGTGATGACTATAAAAAAAAAAAAGAAACAAAAATTTATTGATTATGGGGCTTACCCTGCAGACAAGGTTGTGAAGGTGCTGAGGTCAACGGGTACTGAGGTTAGAAGTGGGATTTAATCTTGACTGGTCGCCTGTCAATCACAGGCCCACATGCAGAGACATTATTTTCAAACTGGAATAGAAAACGTAATATTTTTCCTTTGAGACAGAATGTAGCGAAAGCAGAATTAGCATCAAACTGAAGTAAGGGTCATGTGAGGTAAAAGTATTTTAAACTACAGCAGAATTCCAAGAGTACATGTCTCTGTTCAGACAATATATTTTTGTGCAGCTCTCCAGGAAGGACATGCTGATGTTCCACACACTGCGTTCTGACTCTCTCACTTGAAGCCCTGGTGGAACCACGCACCCAACTAACGTGACAAATCTGTGTGTGTGTGTGTGTGTGTGTGTGTGTGTGTGTGTGTGTGTGAGGAGGTACCGTCATGTCCAACCAGATCTGGCATTAATTAGACGGTGGAGGTCGCCTTCGTTGTGACTTCGCTGACTGGCCTTTCAAAGCTTGTTACCGGCCAATCAGAGCACGACTGGTGTGACTGCTGTTTATTTATACGCCATGCTAGAAATGGTGGAGTGCTGGCGGGGCTTAAACACCAGAACACTCCGGCACATTGTGCGGCCACTCAGGCCCCAATCAACACCTCAGGCCTCCTGACACTGGGATACACAAGCTTTCACTTTCACACATACATAGAAATGCTTCAATATGTAGTATTTTTAACTCTTTCTCTCCCTGACCTCAAGTGCTTTTGTTCCAGCTGCTGCAGTAACAATACCTTCACGGTCACACTCAGTTTGATCTGGGGGGGAAAAGAATTTAATGTCAGAAAGAGGCTGGACGGATGTAATATTTTACTCGAAAATGCAAATCAGGTTGATGTTGAAATCAAGCATTGCCGGAAATGGAAAATATGCATTGTGATAAAATGATAATGTCAGAGGACCTGTTCAGCTGAACATATTGATAATAATTTAATTCACAGAAAGTAACATCAAAAATACATTTATTGTAGGTTCAACAAAGCAATGTTCTTACAAGCAGACACACATCAAGCTAAAACATTTACACATCAAGACAACTGAGGTTTGGTCCCATCAGCTCTTCAATGATGGGATATCACAAGTGTCCTTATATACGATGAGCTCCAAGCTATCATGCTAATACATGGACTAACATCTTGTTATTTTTACTGAAAAAGGTCAAAGATGTTCTGTCGTAACTTTTTTTGTTTTTCAGTAATACAGATTAATTAATTGGGAATGATGTTATGCAGTCAATGCAGCGTATAATACCCAGATCTTCGCCTTGCACTTCCCAAGTCGAACCTGTTTTCACACGTGCTAGCACGTTTAGCTATTTGCTAGATGTGTTTTGATGTAGGAGACCATTGCTTTACGGCCAATTTTTGGGGGGTTCTTGTCTAACTTTAGGGAAAAATAAATTAAAACAATCTCTAGAAGTATAACAATGGACAATCACTTCATCAGCTACACTGTCTAAGAGCATGAATGTATTTTTAGTAACATGAGATGTAGTCATTTAACATTTTATTCAAGATAATACAGAGCAAAAGCTTTTCAGAACAGATCCCATCCTGCCTGTGTCTCATCACAAATTACCATTGAGTTTAACAATAGTAGAGATGATCACTACCTTTATGTGATGGCAGAAGAAAAATGACCAGAAAAGTTTCGAGACAGTTATTGCAAATCTAGGGACAATAGTTCATGCAGCCATGCAGAACAATATAAAGGCCATGGATGTCTCATATTTCAGACATGCCTACGAGGGACCGGTGATATATTGATGTTTATATCCATTATGGTCTCACTCTGAGTTCGGTTTTATGTTGGGAACTCATCATTCACTGTCTGCTTCCAGACTAAATCATTTGTTGCTTCTTGTTTTTAGTAATTGCTTGCTAATTTAGTGAAAGACAAAAGTTATACCCACTTTTTTCCCTTCAGTACATTTGAATGGTCAATAAGTAACCGTAAAATTATTCAAGGAATTATTGAGGAAATAAGAATAAATTGTGGGGACTTGCCAAAACAAAGGCAAGAAATCACCCAAGAATCATTTTAAACAAAGACAAGACATTGGAAAGAGGCGTTAAAAATGTCCATGAAAAGGTCAAAATTTGTTTTACTTCTTATTAATGTGGAATTAAGCTATTTTCCCTTATATTCATGAATTACAGTTACGATGTGGTCATTTAACCAACAAACACTAGACCAAACAATCAGATAAATTCAGGATCATAAACACTCAGGCTGACATGAAAACACTCCTATAACATTTATTGTTTTTCCATTGAAACACAGACTCACGGCAGCACATAAAGCTTGACGACACAGGAGATATAAATATGTACAATATTTACAAAAACTCTGTCACAAATAACTTAAGAATGTATCACTCAGAAATGACGAAATGTACTGCCTCAAGGAGGAAAAATTCTCCTGATATCCTTCATTTAAACAATTTAAAGATAGGGATTTGTACTCGCGGCCGTTACGATGAGCTTTCAAACAAGACAATGCCGCCCCTTAGTGGCAGGTAGAACAAGTACAACCGGGGAATGTCACTTGTCTCTTTCGCGTTACTTAGCATTAGCGGGATGCTACTAGAAAGTTAACACACAAACATGCAGCAGAATGGGGAACCTCCTACGATATTTTACCAAAAACACAGACGGCGACAATACTCACATATTTCTGCATGCAAACGTTGATTATCGAGAGGGAGCTTTGAGAATGAGTATGATCTTTGCTGGCTCTTAGCGTCCGGTTAAAGCATCAGCACTAGCATCGGGTATAACGACAGGGAGCTTCATTTTCACAGAAGGCACTTTGGATGGATAAGGAGTTTTTGATGTACTCGTGGGCTAGTTACATTTCTGATTTAAAAGATATGCATAAAAAACAAGTGAAGGCATAACATGAGACAGAAATAGGTCGGGACTGTACTCTGTGTGTGAATGGAAGACTTCTAGTTTGTCTTGTAGTGACTGACAAAAAAAAAAAAAATGCAATATCAGTCTCATCGTCAGATGGATATAAGTAAGTGCAATATGGCAGAACAATATTTGTTTTCCAAACTTTGCCATTTCATCACAGCTATTTGTGCCCCACTTCTTGGGCAACAAAGGTTTTGGTCTTCAGTTAGCCATAAGAATGGTGTGTGATGCAGCTGCCTGCTCACTAGCTAGCTAGCCAGGCTAACCAGCTCCTGATAGCATCAAACCAAACTGGAGCCTTTATCACATTGCTACCTGTTGTTGAGCTCAGCAGGTTTACTGGGTTTAGTCAAACCCTTGGGTGAAGACCAGCAAAGTTATGGCTTGTCTTCGCGGAGGGGTGTGAAATAGGGGGGGAAACTGCTTGCCAGGTTCTGTCTACAGATAAGTCATCTAGGAGTTGCTGATTGAAAATACAGGATGTAGCAGGTTTCCTCCTGTCTTTATCAAAACGGGCCACCTGTGTATTTCTGGCGAACTCTAAAAATTCTAATCAGATTTAAGTCTTGTGGAAACTACACAATCTGACAGGACAGCATCCGTATTTTCCATTCTGGTAAAATTCAAAGCCCTTTGGGCAAACAACTCTTTAGGAACTCTGCCTTTGCAAGCAGTCAAAAAAAAACAAACAAACTGGGAAACCTGTGAGTTTTCAACTCCCAAGACATTCTCTGACTATGACTTTTAAATCTATGAACAGAACCAAATGAGCTGTTTTCTAGAGCTCCCAGTGTCTATGCTCTGCTTATTAAGATACAAGAATTGTCAAAATGTTCCTGTCTGAGTTGCAAACTTAAAAAAAACGTTATCTTGAAAAAAAAAAAAAAAAAGCCTGGATGGATATGGTCTTTGCCCTTTGAAATATCAGCCAGAAAGTTATTAGTTCCATCAGTCTAAGCAAACATAATGTAAGGTGTCACAGAAAGCTGATGAGCGAGAGAGAGTCCATTAATCTGTTCAAAGGACAGACCGCACAGCACATTAAACTTAGTTATTGCCATGTATTAATACACTGACATCTGCGGTGAGCCATAAAGTCTGACACCATGTTATAGATATTAAATCACCAGCAGATGATGACATTATTATTGCTGGTGATCTGACAACGTTGGAAAAACAGGGTTTGCTACAACTATGGCACATTTCACTACAGTAATTTGTATTGTTTTTCAGCAGTGAGGCACAATAGCAACGAGAGGAAAAGTTAACAGTGATGTTGAGTTGAAAGGAAACTGAACTGCTGCCATTCCATTACAATGAGGCCTTGAACTTCAGCATGTTGTCCTCAGACTCACTCTGTTGCCATTTTCTCAATGTGGTCGCTGAGCAGCTTGTATTGTTCTGCAAAGACACAGACACAAAGGTTTACATCAACAAAATGGCCTCTTTTGTTACGGACAGTGAACAGATACTGTATTTTCCTCACGATAAGGCGCGTCGGATTATAAAGTGCACCTTCGATGAATGGCCTGTCTTAGAATTTTTTTCATATATAGGGCGCACCGCATTATAAGGCGCATAGAATAGGAACTACTGTAGTGGCTGTAGTTGCATTATGCATCCACTAGATGAAGTTGCTCTTAAGGGAATGTGTACTTAACAGTCAGATAAGTCAGTCAGTCAAACTTCATTAATAGAATACAAACCAATGTTCTGACAACTAGATTCACGCACCATACAAGTTAGTGCATTCACAATAAGGTACCGTACATACCGGTAGCTCTTACCGGTATTCTCTCGCTACTGCTCTATCCCCGGGTTCTACTGCGTGACTGATCGCCTCGGGTTTGAACTCTGTGTCCAAAGCGTGTCTCTTGAAATGTGCCATTTTGAGGTCTTTAAACATACACAAATGGTGCGGGACTGGAATTCCCCTTTACCATTTTTACCGCTGCTTCTTTGGCGACGCCCCCTGACTACGGCTGCCATAATTGATCAACATTGATCCACATATAAGGCGCATCAGATTTTAAGGTGCACTGTCATTTTGGGAGAAAATTAAAGGCTTTTGGGTGCAACTTATAGTGCGGAAAATACAGTACTTATAGTTTCTCACAGTCACAAGGAAATGGCTAACTGATGCTATAGTATGCTCAAACATGAACAATAGGGATCAGCAAGTAGCTAAATGTGCTAACAAAAGGCAAATGAAGTTTGCAGTAGAACCTACCAGAGTCAAACATTACTTTCTAAATAGCAAAACAAGATAATAGGGGCAGCCGAAAGGTGAACTGGTGCCAACACTCAGCCACTATTGGCTCAGAAGGTGCATTCACTATTTCTGCTTTCATTTTTTTTTTTTGCGTAATTTCTTGGGCAGACTTTTTGCTACATTTTTGATAGTGTGATATATCATTTTTGGCTGCATTTTGTAGAAGTTGAGAAAATATCAGAGGTCACAAAGTTTTATTCAAACTCTGTTGATGAATGTGGTGAAATACATATGCAGTGAGTGCAATGCCATTTTATCATTCGCATGCGTGAATTGTTTTGTTACCTTCATTTAGGTTCCCGATGACAGCCTGCTTCTTCAGGAAGTCATTGCAGAGCTTCTTATTGAGCCCAAAGGCTAGCATATTATGAGTAAACGTCCTGTGTTGACACAAAAATCCAAACTTAGTCAGTTTAACCTAAAACTGCTTTTTGGAAAGGATCGGATGAACATACTAAACCTACCGTTCTTCTCTGTGTATTACACTTTATTCATCTATAATGTTTACATTCACTTTCTTGTTTCGTTGCCTTGTTTCTCAGTATATGATTTATGAAGACAGATATAGTTTATTAGCTTATTGAGGCTGATATGTTTAGTCTACGGCAGACAGACAGAAACAACCGGCCGAGCGGCTGCATCTTTCAAAGGATGGCGATTACAAAGGTGCTTCGAGACAACGGCGGCTGAGTGAAGTTAAATGAGATGCCTGGTCTATTTATGTCACCACCCCTCCCCCCCTTTAACCTTCAATCTTTAAGTGCAGCTTCTGTGGTTAGAAAACCTTGACAGCAGCTGCATCAGGGCACCGCTGGTCAAACCAGAGAATGATGCAAACAGCTTCCCAATTCTCAATTATTATTTGTATGGTAAACACAGCTATTGAAAAAAAAAATCATAATCGACAACTTCAAACGCAGCTGTCGTTAGGATGCCGCTCCTGAATTCCACATCAATTCGTGGCATAGTTTTACATTTGGGGTTGATCTTTTTAACATATGTTTGAGCAGCACAAATCAAACCAAAACATATTTTCAAAGAAAAGTATCCAAGTGAGTCCGATACCAGTTTGCTGCTGATTACGAGATCCAGTATCTGTCACAGCAGGGAACCAGTGAGTGCAGCAGTACCCTGTATTACCACTAGGGGACCTCGCAATCTAATATGATTCGCTTTAAACCAACCACTCTTCCTGCTTTGGAAAAACTGGGGGATTCTCATGTGGAATCTTTAACTTTACTGATCTCCAAATACCTTACATCAGCATTGAAAAACCATACATTTGACATTGATAATCTGATCAACAATATGTATTGTGATCATTAGAAAAAATGATTTTCGCTCTGAAATGAAGATTCATTTTTTGTTAGCTATTGATGAGAGCCTGGCTGCACAAGTATTTACGACTCTTAAACTACAAAGTAGCAAAAGAGAGACTTTGGTCTGACAAATCATCCTGAAACCACTTCTGAAAGCGGCTTCCACTTCTTAGACACAGCCCAGACACTGGGGAATGACACACCGAATGACACAAGACACCTCCTTTGTCCTTCAAATGTTGCAATAGGTGAGCTGGATGCCCGCAAGGACTCTGGGGCACCACTCATCCAGGAAGCTACAAGTCAGGTGGGTGAAGTGTCTCATTTAATTTTTGTTTTTTGGATGACGTTAAAATGACTCATTATAGGTAGTAAATTGCACATAAACATGATACATCTATTAGATGTAAGTATACAGCGAACACAGTGAAAGCTCTCACCCAAGTTGGCCGAAGGCAATGTTCTCATCAATTTTGGAGCTGTCGTCCCTTTCCTCTTGGGTCATGTGACGCCATTTCTCCCTGCAGTACAGAAAAAACATTGGTAGTTAGGCAACCCAAATCTCCATTTGAGCTTTAGCTTCTCTACAGAAACAGGCCAGGGTTGGGTGTCAAACCTCATATTCAACTTCCACCATTTTTGGGCCACTTAGAGATTAGAAACTTACTCAGTGGATAGATAAAAGTTTAACAAGACAAGTCATCCATCCCTGTAACTGCTCATTTTTGTAGAAGGAAGCACAGGCGACAGATGTCTTTACTGCAAATTGAAACAAATAAAACAATAAAAATGAGGAAACCGGGACAAGAGACACATCAAGCAGCCAGCAGCAAATGAATGAAACAATAAAGGATTCATTTGCGAAGCATCATCGTCAACAAGCAGATGAAGCCTGGATTAGCATGAAATACTCGAATAATGAAAAAATGTTTCCATGCCTAAATTCACAATTCACCTGCGAAGGCACGAGCTTTCCAAAATAGATTCAGGGAAGGTCGATGTGTTTTGATCACGAGCACAAGTACAGATTTAATGAAGCAGTATTGATGCTGAAATCATAACACGTGGGGATCCTGGGCTGACTGGCACATTTTGACAATTCAGACAAATTATATCGATCATTTGCTTGAGGGCATATACAAAGACCACTAGAAGTCAAAGTCTTGCATTCGAAACCGTCATGCAGCAGAAGCCTGTCAGTAGGACACATGAAAACACTGAATATTATACAGGATGATCTCAAGATTCAAATCCCTGCTGCTGCTTCATGTGTGTGTTGCTGCTGCAGCAATCAAAGAAACCACAGGGAACAGAGGACACATCTAAATCATCTAAATATTGTCGACTAAAAACTAATAATGCAGAGCTATAAGAAGAACTCCCGCAAAGCCGTATCCCTGCCGAAACCGATGCTGCTGAGAAGTAAACAATGTTGACTGCGGAGCTGTGATTGGAATAAAATGGTGACATTTGGACCAAGTTCAAATAGAACAGAGAGCAAGTGACTGCCACTTTGCAGCTTCACACTGCTGCAAAGAAAATGCACCTCCAAGGACATCACACTGTCACCGAGCCAATGCATAAGATTTTAATAATGTCACACCGCTAACAAAACTAATTTAAGCCACTTTCAGAAAAAGGGCTGCAGTAGCTGTCTGTTTGCTTCTTCACAACAGACTCTTCTGAAAACAAGTACCGGTAAATGAAATGGCAATTTTCATTTCATATCAATGTGTGTGAATTTGAGGAATAAGCACTCTAAGGTTCAATCTCAGAAAAACATAACAATGAATGACATTATCAAACACTCAAAGACAGTTTATTTTATCCAAAGAAAAGTTTGTTGATACTTTTTGTGTTCCAAAATTCTACCCTGCCGGCAAAATGTCATTGTTATGCTTGAACTGTGGCTGTGAAATGTGTTTTAGCATTAATGGGAAAATGTGTGGATGGGTAAAAGTTATGTTTAAATCTAATGAACTAAATCAAATGAACTTAAGATATGTCATTGGTGTTTGATAAAAGTTAAGTCACAAGGTTATCATTTGCTGTAACTTAACAAAAAGCCAAATTGGTTTTACTTGTGAATCTCTTACAATGCCTTAATTTGATGAAGGTCTTTGTGTAATGGGCAAGATCCTCTATAAACGGAGGTCTTTTCATGGCTCAGTTACAACTCATGTATTGGTGCATTATCTCTAAATTTGATTTAAAATGGGATGCAGCTGCGGTCTGGTGCTTGGATTGTGTGGCAGACGAACACCTGTCTGGTACTTCCTCAACTAATGGATTTTAAATTTATCTGTTGTACAACAACATGAAGCTCTGCAAAATCTAGCTAAAGAAGAGTATTCAATTACACCTCTACTGCGTGTCTGTATAGAAACATTGTGCAATTTATTGCAAGCCATTGCATAAAGTGTTTCCGATGAGTGTGTATATGAAAGTGTATAATTTATTAAAATACACAGATTCTAATGTATTGCTACCATTGCTAACATCAGAGGAGACACTGCTTGCTACAAAATTACAAATTTTCATCACAGAAGAAACTGCACAGATTTTTTTAATTTACTGAAATTCATCCTCAAATACATTTATTCAAAACAGTCCGGACCACAGTTTAAGTTCGAGTCTACAAATTTTATTTGTTCATGAACGAGCCAAAATGCTCACTTTTGGCAGAATAACGTGTAAAAAAAGGATAGTTTTAACTTTATTATTACGTTTTAGGGACTGCACCAAGCGTTAGAGAGGAATGTTTCTCTCAATCTTTATATATATATATATATATATTACAGCTAAGGGGCCCGAGAATGACTCATGTTTATTTCAGCAGAGGTTGAAAACTGATTTCTGTGGGTGGAGGCATTCATAAATGAAAGTTCTGCTTTTCATACTTGGTATGCGTCAAATATCTCCTCAATTCTATGCCGTTATAATGCCAACTTCGTTTTTTTTTTTTTTTTTTTTTACAACTTCATTTTCAGGAAATAATGCAGGCGAAAAAATTTCTAATGAGCCCTCTGTTCAATGCCTCAAACCCAGGCATTTAGCAGCTGATATACTGTTAATGTACGCTCACTTGAATAGTTATTATTGCGTGCACCTAAATCAAGTCAGTGCCGTATAATGGAACAGCTCTGCAATTCATTCCTTCTTCAGGTGACTATAATGTTCTCTTTTTAATGAATGTCATATTTTATTTTTATGGGGCTTTTTTTCTTTTCACCAATTGATCCTGCTATAGCTTGGCAAACCCTCAGATCTTTCTTTTTTCAAAAAAATAGAAATCCTTAACTGCCAGTCTGGGACTGGCCCTGACCACCATGCAATACTGAAGATGAAAATTGGTTAAGACACTCCCCATAATGCCTGGAGCCTTTTATGGTGATGATTATTAGCACAGATTGCTTTTGTCATGCAGTACATTGCCAGTTAGGAACCAACTACCTCAGTAACCTAAACCTGAGACACTGGTGAGGCTCCATCAGAGGCTTCCCCAGACAGTGTGTTATTCTGGTTAAGAAATCCCACCAAGTTCTTCCTCCAACATTTCTTAGCATCCCTAGTAAAAGGTCAACTTATCTGCCATGTTTGAGCCAAACCCTGCATGAGCCTGCCTTAGACCCTCCAAAAAATACAAAAAGTCCCTTTGGTCCTTCTTCCCATACCCAGGATTCTGCTTTTGTGATGACCGGTAGCTGGTAGAGCTGCAATTCCCCTTGCAGCATTCACTGATTCCATGCAACAAAGCTGACATCAACAGAACTGGTCTACCACCTTGGGCAGTTAGGCCTCTGCCCCTGACCTCTATTTGCCCTGCGCTGCACAGGACAATTAAACACTTCTCTATATTTTATAGCTCAGGTTCCTCATTGGAGCTGATCCTGAGCTGAGTATCATGGGTCAAGGCTCAGCTAGAAGCCCCCGAGATTCAGGAAAGGTTTGTGCCGATAAAAAAAATGGGAATTTACTATGAATCCTTATATACTGCTCAAAAAAACATAAAGGGAACACTTGGAGTTACATTGCGTTGTTTAAGTCTTGTTCCATTTATTTATTTTTTTACACACACATGTACGCATGCACATACACACACAAACACACTATGAAATTATATATATTATTTTATAGAATTTGTAAATGTTTTTGCAGACTCATGCCTCAGTGTGTGATTTGAAAAGTTATGTCTAATATGAAGAGTACAATAAAAAAAAAAGATTATTAAATTACCCAAATGTAATTGGGGATATTTGGCATTTTGATATATTGACATCAAATTGATCTCTTTCAAAATGAAATATAGCAGCCCCTCAAAACAAGCCAGACTCAAGGAAAGTGCCTGTAGAAAGTCCAATTTTGAATTGATTCTAAGAACTGACACAGCCAAAAATATTGCTTTCGTTTCCTGCTGCAATGACTTTGCTGCTACTAACCAACCCACTGTTATTAATACATCTCATGCTACTGCTATTATTACCCTTAATTACAATAACAAAAACACAAAATCTGAGACGACATTAGTCACAATGGTATTCTCCTCAGATAGGAACGTCACAGCCCTGAAACCAGTCAGTGTTCAAATTAAGTGCGGACAAGGCAAAAGGAACATGCAGATGGATGGATAAAAATACATCACATGCGAGGGGATTAACAGTGTGAACATGCAGCGAGCTGTGAAGAGGCAGAGAACACCTTCAGACTGCAGTGAATCATCTGCCTCCATGTATTAATATAATCCCAGTCTTTATACACTCTCTCTGCACGTCAACCAGAGGGTGCACACACTACATCATTTACATGGCAGCATACTCCAAAACATGTCAACACAGGCCAAAAATGACTGCACTGCCCGAATAGAAAATGATTTGGATCAAAATCAGAGAGAAAGTCAGAACATGCAACAAAAAGGAAATTGAGAAAATGGTCCGGATAATATATTGTCACATATCGAATATCACCGTAAGTGAAACTCTTTTGTGATAATGTATTACAATTTTTATATTGGAAAACCATAATAATTTCAAGTTATCTACAGTACATCCGAACCAGTTTTCTCCTTAAAATCTCCTAAATTCACAGCATTTCTTTCAAAGCATAAGATCGTGAGATTGAGATTTAGTCATAATGATCTTTAAAATGCCGAGGTCTGGAACAAATAACCCAGAGAGAATCACCATGACATGACCCTAATTCTGAAAGAACATGTCATTTTTTTTATTGAATTGGCGTGTTCATTCAATTTAATTAAAATGTTTCTTAAAGCTAGTGAATTTCATAACAAGTTACTAAAATGGCTAAGGAATCACCTTAATTTTTAATGTATGCACTCAAAAGATTAAATCAGTGAGATCTTAGTGACCCCTTTTTTTCTTTTTTTTTAAATACAATTTTCTACTATTATTTATTATTGCTATGTTTTTCTTGTAACTCTGGCACAACAATTTCCTTCGGGATAAATAAAGTTTGTCTTATTCTTATCTTTAGAAAAATGAAATTGAACAACAATTTTGATATGCTGGACACACACTTGGTTTATGTATCCTGTACTTTGGCAAGATTTTAAACACCTAGAGTAAACAGACATCTTGATATAACTATGAAAAATGGCCTTTGAATAACATGAGACTCATTTATTTACAGATCGCCCGGCCCTTCTGTTTTCCAAACTAATTTCAATGATCCCACTTCAATTACACAACAAAACAAACCAAACAAAGCAGGTTACAGCAGGTACAGATTTTGTCTCCAATGTGAACACATCTGTCACTCGGGCAAATCAAACCTTAAGTTTCACCTTTAACCACCTTCACGTTCTACAAAGCTTTCATCATGTCGAACCTGTCTGAGCAACTAGCTGATGATGACGAGGACTAGTATAGTTTATACTCCACTCGTGTGGAGGCTAAAGTCTGCCAAAACTCTAGATGCCATGCATAAATAAATTAGAAATGTTGCACATTATCAGAATGCCAGACATGTTGACAGGTGCAGACTTTAAAAATACATTTTGCATTGGTTTGAAATGCTGACATTTATGATAATATCCAGTAAATCTCTTGAAATACGGTAATTTTCATGTGAAATGAGTGCTCCTACTTTGCTCTATTGATGTATCCATTTTGAGAACCATTGTACTTTCTGTGAACATCTGATGTCATGATCACTGGGTAAAATTTTATGTTATCTCAAACATTATATTTTCTGTTGCACTCCACCCCATGTAATGAACATGTCCAAATAATGAACTAAATGGCACTAATATAGGAAACATGTTGGGCAACAAGACTGTAGTTGTTAAACCATTGCTTGTGAATGAAGTTGAACAGAGGGACACCTAATGTATCCTAGTTGTTTGTTGATTGAAATTGCAATGTCAGATTTGTCTGGGCTTGATACCACTTTAAGCTTTCTAAATAGAGCTCAACATCCCCACGTTTTGTAATGGCAGCACAGGGATCATTCCAGGTTTATAACAATATTATTAAACCTAAAACTAGAGATAGTGCAAAATAATATACAAACTTCATCACCCTGAATAAAAGGTACGAGTTGTAATCTACCAGCCACATGATGAATATGCAACCTTAAATGAATATGCACACACCCACAGTATCACTGAGAGGATCCAAACAACGCTGATAAGAAATATCCATCCGAATTCCAAAGCCATTTTAACATTTTAACAAAGACGGGAAGACAACATTCACAACTTCCTTTTCTTTCCACCAAACAGTATCAATATATTTATGACTCAGTGTAAGCGCCACTACACTGGACCTGCCTGACACACATCACTGCTCCTGCCCTTCTCCCTCTCTATTTCTTTCTCCCTCTCTCTGAGTCTAACCGGTCTCTTTTGGGGCTGCGGACAAACCTCTCGTCTTTCTCTTCGTCTTGCGTTCCCCTGCTCGGCAGCAAGGCACAAGGAGAGAAAGGTTAAAGTCAGCATGCAGACAAAGAGAGAGCAACAACAGCGAGAACAAGAGAGATTTGAAGAGGTAAAAAGAGAATAGAATTAAGAGACAGAAAGCAGTTGAGTTTTAGGTTTTGTGCAGTTGAGTTTTAGGTTTTGTGCCCCCCCCCCCCCCTTCCAGAAGCAACTCCTTGCTTCAGACAGAATCATAGACATACTTTTACATTAAATTATAGCAGTTTTAATCAAGATTTGTGCAGTTTACAACTGTAGTAAAAAAACAGAGCAAAATCTTATCCGTCTTAAAGTTGTGAATTCTGTCCGACTCACCTTGTGGTGGGTGACCGCTTCTTCCTCTCACAGTGAACAGCATCAAAGAAGGCGGCGTTCCAAAACCTTAATGTGTGCCTGCCAGAGGAAAAAACTTTGTATTTCTAGTTAATCGTGACATACATTAAGATTTTTTCTTGAGGTCACACTGGGTTCCAGAGAACGCCTTTAAAGTGTCCAATGCCTTTCAAACTAACAGAAAGCTCTTGAAATACTGAAAAATTCCTGTTCGACAGTGATAATATGTTAAATAAGTGACTTGATGGAATTCTATTAAACTCACCAGATGGGCTGCTGCTTCAGGTGAGTGTACAGGTACACCTTCTCTTCTTTCTTTTCCTCTGGAGCTGCTGACACTGGAGGGGACATTTCATTTCATTAGAATATTTGAATTTATGTTAAGGGACAGGAACTTCTGAGCAATATTACATAACCAATATCAGTGCCAGATACACGAGATGATGAAAATACAATAGAAAAAAGAATTGTGATATTTGTGAATCAATTTTAGGTAAATATTGCCATGGTCAATTATTTTCAACATGAGATCCCAGAAAGAATCTGATATGACAGTTAAAACTTCTAAATTTGATTGGTTCTTTTGACATCATCATTGGCTTCCATCTGTAACTGAAAATGACATGGTTGACATTAGACGCCCTAAGATTAACAAAAAATCTACATCTAAATACTGGTGTTAGGTTTTTAGATACAACTAATCAGATATTTGACAGATAAGATATAATGATCTGTAACATCATCTACCGAGTCTTTCAAACAAAGCTCATCTTTGAGATAATTTGGACTCCGGTATAGGTCTTATTGTCTTCTACCTGGTGATTTGGGTTGGGTCTCAGCTGGGTTATCTCCATCCCTACAGAGGATAGCAGAATGATAGTAGTTGAGGGATTGGAGGAAGACTGGAGGCCAAATACAATCTTTTATAAAGGTGTCCATGAGAGTAATTAAAACAGGTGCTCACTCTGCTTTTTGAGCCATTGAGTTCCTCAGTTTGCTCTCAAGGCCTCCAAAAAAGCCTTTGACATCTGTCTTGGATGTGTTTTTAAGGAGGCGCTCAGCAGCGTCTTTCTTCCCAGACAGCCAGGTGTTGGCCTTGTTCAGGTACGAGTCCAGACCGGGTGGAGGAGCCCCTCGATCCAGCAGCTCTGAGGGGGAAGGCTGGGCCTTTCCTGCCAGGAGGTCAAAATAAAGATACCTTCACACGGGGGTGGACAAATTAAAGAAAAAAAGCTGAGTACGTCTTAAACATTTGTTGTTTGTTACTGCTAATTCATTGGTCATTTTAAACTAATTCTCAGCTAAGTTTTTGTTTTGTAATGGCCTTCCAATCGCAAAATCGTGATAAGCAGATCACAGTTGATACATGATAGCATTTGGATGGTACAACAAAATTAGATACCCGAATTTAAAAAAAAAAAACAATAATAATAATAATAATTATATCAGTTCCAGAGTATTCAACTTTGTTGATGATATCTGACTCTGTGCAAAAACATGTTCCTTTGTATTAATTGTGAATTTCCATTTTATTGTCAAATTTAGATCCCTAACCAAAGGCAGGATGTGTACACATTACATACATGTAAACAAACTATGGTTTCATATCCAATGTGTATTCTTCACACTGCGCTGACTGTTTAACCTGTTGGCGCAGTTTTGCTAAGTTCCCTTGGAAAGGTTTCATTTAAATTTTTCAATCAAGATAAAAACATAAAATCAGATGATACTGTTTGGTTTAAGTTATCTTTCACCCATCATACAAGACATGCTTGGAATCCTCCTCCTCTTTCACTCATCATACAAGACATGCTTGGAATCCTGCTCCTCCTTGTGAAAAACATCACATGGTCCTCTATTGGTTCTGGTAAAGTTGACTTGCGGAATGAATATATGAATTTAATGGTTTCCCGATTACAATCATATCATTCTAGATATTTTACACCGCATGTCTTGAAAAGCACATTTTAAAATACATGTATATGATATGTATGCCCATATTTTGCTATTTTTTTGCCTATGTATGGATTTCAAACCACATTCTTACATTTGATTTTTAGCTTTGAGTTTTCAGAAAAAAAACTTATGGAGAAAAGATCGCAGGCAAAAATGATGCAATGCTGGGAAGCTAATCACCGAATGGTTGGCTAAGTGTCCTAACACAAACATTACCTTCATGAAACACTCCTAACTGTTGTTTTGTGTGCAAAAGCAGCCACAGGGTCAATGTGTGTGTGTTGATGAATCAGCACACTGGAGTGCCAGTCTTAAATGCTGCATGTTGTTTTTCTGCTAACAAAACTACTTTGTTTGTGACATGTAGCCAAAATCTAGATTTGGACTTTACCAATATAATAATACGTGAAGCACATGGTCATGAGGTTTTTAGCCGGGCTGTAGTCGTCCATCTGGTAACATCTGTGGAGACACACGTATTCATGCGTGCACGCACACACACACACACGCACGCACACACAACTTTAAAGACCAACCTGATAACAATCTCAAAGATTGTAGAAACAGTATAATGTTGCCTAAAACCCAGCTATTAAACAGTACTTATAAAATACAATCTTGTGTTACATGTACTTCACTCAGACAACAATTACTATTGAATGGTTTCTTTGAAGGATTCAGGCAGACAGTACACTGCATGCCATTTAAATGACATAGAGCTGGCTGGTAAAAATAGGTGACACTAATAAAACAATTAGGACAATGTTAACACTTTTTTTTTCTCCTCAGCCACTGACTCTACAGCCAGATGTTATGTTACTCCATCACAGGCAAAAGCACAGAAAAGCACAGTAAAACTGGATCTAGACTTCTGCTGTTAAAACTGCCAAAGTAAATGAGCAGAGCTTGTTGGAAAGTGATCAAGGTTTTAAAGGGAATTTAACAGACGTTAAATGACTGTGTTATTGCTGCATGCATTGGGGTTATTGTTTAAAGGATTAAGAATAGTAGAGCTGCTAAAATCAATACTATGTGGAAGAGATGAATCATAAGTGGCAAAGCCGGACAATGCAGTTATCTGGTCCAGAGCAGAATTTTATTTACTTCTGAACTGTTTACATCACATCTTCCAGAGAGGGACAGTGTTCTGCCTGAATCCATGTGGATGCAGCGTAAATTCAATTGGTTGTGTTAAAGTCATTCAGACCTGACCTACGGGTTGAAACTTATTAACATAGGCTAGAGTTAAAGTTAAGTCTTTATCCACTCACTCAAACAGCACGACGGCAAAGGACTGAACCAGCCGGTAGAAGGTGGCCTCGCTTACACATTTAGAGTGGCAGCGCTGCAAATATAGAAACATCGTTTGACACTGGATTCTAAAGACAAAAGAGAGATACTAGCTGGATAGATCAGGACTCTCAGCAAGATGTTGTGAGCAGTTAAGACAGCTGGAAAGGTCAGTGAAATGTGACCCACTGGAAAGTGAAAACCAGCCAAAAGATCATAAAAAAAAAATGTCATAAAATTCGACAAGAAATAACCTACACTGGGCCAAAAGATTAGCAGGAAATAACCTAAAATGCATTAAAACTTAAAACATTGCAGTCATTTGTTTGCTTTTTTCTTTAATTATTCCATTTACCATTATGATGAGAGGAATATATTAAATCCATGAAAGAAAAAAAAAAATCTAATAGAAAACAAAACTAAGCATTTGAACCAAACACATCTCTCCATTCCTGGTAATGTTGTAAACTTCTGATTTTTTTGCTGACCTTTGGATGAGTTGTTATTCCTGGGATCTCTAGCTGATATTATATGCACTCTTAAAGAAATGTTACTAATAAAAAATAATGTGTCAGTACTTAGCTAGATTGTTAATGGTCATTTTCAAGACATTTTACCCACTCATCTATTCATTCATACTCACCTGAGCACTGACATATTTGGCAAACCACTCTCTGCCCTTGCCGTTGTCCCCGCTGCAAAGCTCTCCAAAGCGAGCCTTCTCCTCCTGGTCGAAATCATCCCTGTGAAGACATGAAGATATGATGGTAGATGTCAAGGTGCCTGAGTGAGATCAGCTGAAGTTCTGGTTTTGTTTTCTAAATTATGAGAATAAAGTCAGGATTTTATAAGAATAATGTTAAATGAGAGACTAGTAAAATTATAAATCAAGACTAAAATGACTATTTTCCTTAGATAACCTTCTAGTCAAACGTCATGACATTGTATTTTTTTTTTTTTTTTAATTCACAAATGCTTTTTATTTTTACTGTCTCATAAGAGTTTTCAAGCATGTTAACTTTTCATATCATTTTGGTCTTGTTCAAATTATATTGCAGCTTTAGTCACATTGATTTATACATTTAACATACTATTTTTACGACTGGAATCCAGTATACAATGACTACTTCCTTCTCATAACATTACAATTTGCTGAAAATATCTTTCCTACTCTTTTCATATTTTCTACTTTTATTGTAATATAAAGACTTCTATTGTGGCTTTTCTAATATAATAACTACAGTGCATCGCCTTTCTAATGATGGTTAACACATCATCTTATTACTGTGATTTTATCATCATGAATTTAGATGTTATATGAACAATTTCTTTGCTCAGAGCGTGGGTGAAGACTGTCATTCAATGAACACCTGAGCTATGAACTATACAAAGAGCCAATTCAAAGAAAGGACAAACATTAAGTTTATCTGCACACAGTGAGTGGCATAAAGGCCAGCAGGCGCAGTAAAATCAGATCCAAGATCAGTTATGACATCACAGTGGAGGTCAGAGAGCTAATCTGCAGTCTGACGGAGGAAGTCGGTCCTGCGGCCAGTAGATAACATCAACTGGTTCAACATTTTCACTTCAGGGTAGAGAATTATTAGCGGTCATAACTTGAGCTTCAGGGATGACCTTTTAGTATTTTACAAGGCTCACTGCACACTATGGTGAGATGGTTATTCACAGACAGCTTTTCTACTGATGCAGGATTTGCCTGACAATAAACATGAAACTAAACTGAAGGTCTTTCGTACTTAGGGCGGTGGAAAGGTAAATCCTGCTTCTGATTACATTCGGTTAGTCAAAAAAAGAAATTAACAGGGCCACACCCAGGGAACATGGAGGACGCGAGCAAAGAATGTTTTCCGGAAGATTTGAAATTGTTAATGAGAATAGATTATGTATAGCCAAGAATTACAAGTGGAAAAACAGATCATTTTGAAAGGGCAGCAGTGCTTATGGACATGCTGTAATGTCATGTCAGATTTATGAAATTAGAGATGGGATGAAAATAATTGGAGCAGAATTGAATTTGACCTCCTGCCTTAACCCATATCAAATTATATACTATTCAAAAAGGCAAAAGGTGCTTTATAAAACCAACTATCGTGATTGCTAAACCCAGACCTACTCGGACGTGTAAATGTAAAAATTGAGTGATATGATCTCATCCCTGGGAGGGGTTTGGATTTGTGATCTCTACACTGTAGGGGGCTACAAGCCTCTCTTGGCTGGTTTGGAGGGGAAGAGTTGAGCTGTCACGCTGACAGGAGGTAAACAGCATCCCGCACTGGGGGGTTGGGGGAGCTGAGACAGCCAGGAGGCAGTGTCATCCTCCACTTCTCCATCCTGCACCATGATGTGTTCACTGCTAGTTATACAACAGGATCTTCTGCAGCACCTCACTGAGCCCATTGTGATATTCAAGAAAAAAAGTCACATTTCAACATAAATATATATATATATATATATATATATATATTCAAATGTGACTTATTTTTTCTTTTTTTTTATGTTTTTTAGATAAAGAAATGAAGAGTACATGAGTAAAATGTCTGTGCAGGTGCTCAGTCATCCAGGTCATGGATAATCCTGGTCAAAGTCTTACTGTGGCAACTAACTTCTTCTATTGAAGACGTTTGCAAGATGAAACATCTTCAAGGGAAGAAACCAAGTCCACCATGAGATTTTGACAAGGACATTAGTAAAATGTTTTAACAGTGATACAAATATCCTATTAACTGGAGATTAACTTGAATGTGCAATAAATTAGAAAAATATATTTCTGTCTTACTTTCCATGAAACACTTTCTCTACATATGCCTTCATGAACTGTCTCCTCTCCAGAGCCTCAGCGTTGCCATCCTCGCCGCTGTGGACAGACGAAGAGGACGACCTTCTCAGCTCCCACATGTGGGAGGGGGGGTCCATGTCGTTCTCGCTGTCCGCAGACTCCGTTGCATCGCTGTCATTGTCCGGGTCCTCCTGGTGACGTGAATGATGATGTGAGCTGGGCTTCGTGGGGGCGATGGGGTCCGGCAGGAGGGGCGGCTGCTGAGCTCCTTCCTCCGGGGAGAAAACGTCTGAGGGATTTCGGACCTCATCGCAACTGAGAGATGAAGCCTCTGGGGGGTCAAAGTCTATGAGGTTGTCCACTGACACGCCCTCCATGGTCACTGCCACGTGATCGTAGGACCGGCTACTTGGTGCTCAGGAACATGAGGAGGTGGCGCAGATTCAACGTTCCTTTCTCAGAACCTCCGACCCTCAGACGGGGGCTGACATTAAGTGAGCTCGCAGCCTCACGACATCTGTTAAGAAGACAGGAATCACTCGGTTGGACCATCTTTTATATTCAGCTAGACAAGAGAGAGTAAACAAGCAGGCTTTGACTACACTTTTAGGGTGTGGGAGAGGTACAATCAAACTATACATACAGGTACACCATGTGCACAATTATTAGGCAAGTAATCATTTAATCCATAATTTCTAACTCTAAACTATACAAACCTGAATGCTTATTGGATTTAAGTGTCATGTAGCCAGATCATTGCTCAAAATAAAAGAATGACGACATAACTCAAAATAGTTCTTTTGAACTTGAGCCTCTAGATCTGTGACCCCGATAGACTCATGACCCCTGAGGACCAGCGCCTGAAAAGACGAGTATTCTGTACAGACAAGTGACCCAGACAAACAGTGCCTGCAACAGAACCACAATTAACTACTGCATGTGGGAAGCTTTGAATACCACTGCAGCTCTTTTTGAGAGCCCTCTGTCCACAGTGTGTAAACAATGCTGCAACAAATCAGGGCAAAACAGGACCAGGACTCATAATGATCTAAAAAATCTTAAAAGGCTTAAAAGTCAGAAAGAAATTCAAGGTAAACAACCCTGAAACAGAAACAGAATTGCTGTGTGAAATTACTAAAGCCTTACAAGGAAATAGCAGACAAATTCTTACATAAAACAAATAGCAAAATTACAATGAATTGAGATCACGAAGAAATTCGCTAAAAGTTGACCAATAATTGTATTTAAAATCCTCAAGAACATTCATTCAAAATATCACAAAGTCGCAAGGAAAAACCATAAACTATGAGAACCGATTCAAAAGCAGTGTTACTTAAATATCCAATATAATTTTCTTAAAAAAAAAAAAAAGAGGATCATCAATTACTTTTAGATCCTTAGAAAATAACCAAGAAAATGTACATACATTTGCAGCCACCATTACAGTGCAAACACAGGTACATCTGAACGACTGAATACGCAACAATACGCATAATGTGATCAAACATATGCATTCCCTGTGTTTCTAGTTTTCATGTTTTATTCACAGCCCTGACAGAAAGGGTTGAAGAGCAATGAATAAAACCAGACTGGGTTACAGCCTGGTACCGCACAGCTGACTCCCACTCAGAGCTCCATCCTCTGTGAGAGGAAGCAGCTGCCCATCCTTCACACACCATCCTCCACATAATCTGTGCCAGCTCCGTCCTCCACTGCAGGTTGTCCGATCAAAAGTGCATGCGTGTACACATCGGCGCAGACACACACACGCCAGGCTCTGAGTCACTCAGGCCAAAGTTTGAGCTGCAGTTGTGAGAAAGTGCAGCGTCTAGTGATAAAAACACCACGGGAGAACATTCAAACACATTTTGATCTCAGCGAGACTTCCTGAACAAATACAGTCTGATGTTTTACAGGCACACCGGAGCATTTCACTCGTGTAAAAGATCAAACGGCAGTGACAGATGGTTTGGCAGGAAGTCAGAGAGCAAAATTCAAATGCTGCATTCGGATATGAGCATATCTTTATTTCCTGAATATGAAGTCGAACATTTTTACAATTTTTTTTTTTTCAAACATTTTCTTAATTGTGTAAGACTTTAGTATGAACGTTGGTGAAAGTTTTCAAATTAAATTTAAAATTCTTAATTTGGGATTTCTGAAATTGATTCGAGCACAGCTTGCTGACTTTTCAGTCTATTTAAAAAGACAATTTTGATTTATTTTGTGATAAATAAAAAAAAAAAAAAATTCCCCCTGAGATTTCAGAAGTAAAAGGAGTATTTTTTTAATTGAAAGATAATTCTCATAAAAGAGGAGATTTTATGGTTGTTTCTTTAAAGTAATTTCTTTGTAACTTGAAGGGAGTGATGAGTAAATTCGCTAACAATAAGCTTTTAATGATCAGCAAAAACAATTTTGGACGAATTTTTTTTTTTCTTCAATAAATGAAATAACATATTGAGTGAAGTCAGAATTAAGAAAAACTGTTTGATTAATACAAAATACAAACTTTGGGAAGAATATCAAAAAGATATACTGCCATTCATCATCTGTAGTTGTTAAAATTTGCAACAATCATGCGCGTAACCACGCATGCCTTCATCAGCATGTCACCATGCAGAGGCTGCACTATTACCGCTTCCCCTGACTCTCACGATTCACACTCTCTGCTACAGGGCACACACACACGCACGCACGCACGCACGCACGCACGCAAGCACGCACTCACCTCATTGACCTCCGTGAAGGAATCATGGAGGAGGGGCATCCATGACAATAACTAGAAAATAAACGGTCAGATTGATCCTGTTTTGCGGTCAGATGCAGCAACAACACAGCCCCGTTAGATGGCTGAGCCCGCGCCCCATCTTCATCTTCAGTGTGTGTGTAACGCTGTATGATTCACACACAAACTGTTACACAATATAGCCTCTCCCACATCCTGCTCTGTTTTGCTCTATTTCTTCATGCTTTTTAGGTAATGTCAGGGTGAGATTCATGCAAACATATTCTATTGGTTTTGTAGTTGTTTGAATAGCTAATTTCATAGATTTGCTGCAATATCATGCAAATTTGTTTTTTTTGTACTTTTTAGGCAATAAGTGACTGATAACATTAAATGTTGATTATGTTGATGTTGATTTTCTAACAACTGTTTCCATTATTTATGGCATATGCTTTCAAAGGGTTATGTAATATTATTTTAGGCAATAAGTTTTTACAGTTTAATTTGTGTATTGTATTGATTATTTCTGAGGATTTTTTTGTTGATTTCTGTGGATGTCCTTTTGAAGAGGCATTTCATGTTGTTTTTTTCCTGGCCATTTTGAGCATCCAGATCTGTGGCTTGAATCTGGTGACATGCAGTAAAACTATTTAGTCATAAGTTTCATCAGAGATTCGAGATATGTTGGCTCCACCCTGACCTCATCTTTAGCTGTGTAGCGCTTCACATGATTCACATACTAGGGTGGATGCTGTTATGCAACATGTCCTGGAGTCCCCCCCCCCCCAGGAAATATTATTCAGCACTCAGCCACAAAAACAGGAGTAGAGCAAGATATGAAGCAAGTGAAGCGGCTATCGGCTCATCCATCTCTGTCACTGAGGCTTTAGGGGCCAAATGCAAAGGAATAAATCAGCCGATTTTCACGTCAAGTATTCTAAAATATGTGTTCCTTTTTGAACCAGTGCTCTTTCTTCATCACACTAGCCATAAACAACCGAAACACAAGCCAATAGCCTCGATCAATATCTGTAGTACTGGGGTTGCAGCACAATGCTTCATCGTATTGTTGTCCGGTAGAAGGGCAACCTGGAGCTGGAGTTTCAAATGTGAAGGTAGGGACACATAAGGGGATTAAAAATATCCAGATCTCTCTCTCTTTTTTAAAAAAAAAAGACCAGAAATGATCCCATTTTGACAAGAATAAGATTTCCCCCAAAATGTTTCCACTTCTTTTTGTCCAATAATTGTGGGGTTGTGGATGTTGTTTTTCCAAATGATAAAAGTAAAACTGCTGCAAAACTGCCTCAATATTTGTACAAAAACTTACTGATATTAAATAGGAAATTAAATAAACATCAATTTGAAAAAAAGGGATGAATATACCCAATAACCAGTTGAGTTCACCCTAAAGTTAGCAATACATTTACTGATAGAAACAGTTTTGAAAAAAAAAGACCCTATAAATATTAGAATGACCTAAAAAACAAACACATCCACATTCATGCACTAAAGATTAACACATTAGCAACAGCTTCATACAGAAAACAACTAAATTAGCTGGTGATGGGCACTGCAAAATGTCTGACAACTGTACTTTGTAAGTATATTTATTTTATTTTATGTATATATCTGTGGGGGGATGCAACTCTAGTCTTTGGGGGCACCATGTGTTTCACAGTGGGCCACAAGGGGGCATGTACTTCCAACCACATCGGACATTAGCTGTGAATTTGGAAAATGGGAAATCGTCTCTCACGCCTCGAGACAAACAGAATTTACTGAAATAGGTTGTTACCGAGCTGCAGCATCACTTCTGCTGGTAACAGTAATTCCCTAATCTTTCATCTTACTTCCCCTAGAGAGGGTTTATTGAGAGGAAACAAATCATTTCAGTTTCATCATACGTCACTGATAACTTGCAGGGAAATTATGGTTAAACACCCCATTGTCATTAAGTTTCACAAAGTCCGACAAGATCACATTTACTCCATTGGATCCTCTACTGGAAAAGGGTCACGTGTCTATCACCACATAATTAAGCCTGATCCATATCTACTAGCTGGGAAAACACACAAAGTTTGTAGCAAACACGGGCATGAAATTAGCTTGATATGAAAATATTTAAGTTTATTAAAAAAATATTCCTTATCCGTCTACATTCATAGAAGCTCTTGACTTTGAAGTCATTTTGTGTTTAAGGTCAATCTACCCTTATTTTTTAGTTTCTTTCCAATTTTATCACGATAAGGTCATTTAATTTTGGTTACCTAATGAAGACTTTGAAATGAATGTTGTGAGGGAAATGATATGATCTGAATTTAGACATTAACACAAAGTATATCACAAGATCAAACATACATTAATTTAGTTGGACAATGTTTTACATCAATATTAAAGGATATAGTGTCCTGCTTTCAAACAAATATACAGTGACAATTGCCAGTGGCCGAAGGGAAAATGAAAAAAATGGTTAGATGCAGATAAGAGGGTGAGAAGAGTAGCACCACCATCTTAGTGCTTCAGATGACATTTGACTAGCATGGGCGGGCCAAACCAGATTAGTGAGGTGTCGCTGACGATGTCATGTGATCACTGTGGCTATACAATGACCGGCAGTAGAGATGATCCAGTTCGGGAATTTGCCTGCTACATAAACAACTGGCCTTGAAAATGTTGTTTTTACTTATCAATCTGAAATTTACACTGTTTGTCAGCAGAGAGCTTTAAGAGTCTGCTTTACAGGATAAGCAAATTCCCTGGTATGTTCTCAAGACAGGCATACTTTCAGTTTGCTTTACTTGATGGTAGTGTCAGTTTGTGCCTTACAAATGTCATTTTCAGCATAAAAGAAATCCAAAATAAGATATCAGGTTTAACGCATGTTGGTACCAGAGCTTTGTTTACGGACTTCTTTTCCACAAGGCCTTGCTTTCATATCAGAGGCTAAAATAAAACATACAACACTTGACTTCAAATGGCCTTCCAGCTGTGTCATGAGTGACACACAACCCCGAATCAGGACATGAAAAGTGATATGCAGCCTGTCAAGTGTCGCACAATCGTCCACACCAAATAAACACCAGGCAGCCAGAGATGAGTGATGGACTGTATAAAATCATGAAGGAAGTTCTCCTCTGCCTGCTCACTCAGATAAATCCAAATACCCTCTAATCTTGGCTGGAGTTAACTTAACTGTTTTTAAGGCCAGTGTCCCAGCAAAGAGGCATTTAATATCACTGTTTTCTATTTATTGTATTCAAAGTCATGGGAAAATACTTTGGTCAAAATGAAAATGACTCACCCTTACACAGAGTAAGGGAAATCACCTCACAATTTCAAGTAAACGTGAAGTAAATTTAGACAACGATTCAAAGGTATCACAAAAAAAAAACATTAAAAAGCTTAAAATAGAATAAATACCTAAAAATATGAAGGGGAGAAAAACCTATGCCCAAATCTTGAAAAGTTGTCAAGAAATAATAATCAAAAATAGAAAAATAGATCTAAAGCTGGGTGAAAAATGATTTAAAGAGAGCCAAAATTATTCTTAATATGGCAAGACAAATAGCTGAAAAGATCTATAGACAGATATTACTTTACTTTTCAAAATTAACTGAAGACATTACCTTGAAAATAATGTACAAGAGAGGAAGTGCAAAAGATCATGAAATGACCTCAATATTTTCAGGAATGTATCAAGAAATGACAGTGAAAATATCAAAATAATCAAAAACACATCTGATAATCAGGAAGAAATCCTCTGAAACTGCCTTAAGAATACTACCAGTATATGAAGTAGAGTTGCAAAAGCCCTTATATTCGAGACCCACAAGTTGTAGTAAGCAGACAAATGGGAGACTGAGCATCACAATACTTATATTACTGCTTTAACCCCCAGCCTGGCAATGGGAACAAAATCAAACAAATGAGAATTCAAATGTTGTTGTTTTTTTATATTTGATTGATTTAGAAAATAACCACATGAGTGATACAATACTGTGGGGGCCTTCATTTATATGTTTAACAGGGCATTTATTCCAATTTTTTCTTGGTTTGCGCTGATCCAATTTATAATTTCTCCTGCCATCCAGCTGTAGCCAGAACGTCATGCCAAACTCAATTTTGAATCCTGTCTAATGTAATGTTGCAGTAGTAATTATAGCAACCATGAAACTGTTGGAGCATGAGTTTAGAGCTGCACAACGAGACGACACATTGTCTGCTGAGTCGTCCTGCAGCGCTCTGTTAAAATAACCAAGTTAACCTCCTTGACACAATGCATTACAGCTGAGCCCTTCAAATGAAAACAATGCATGTTTTAAGTGCAACACACTAGCCGAATATAACCTCTGGTGTCCCAAGACAGCTTTTCAGACGTTTGAGCCAAATTTGCCTGTTTATACATCTCCGTTGAGACGCGTCAAGCCGTACCCGCCTTGTTTTTGAATGAGGTTTGGTTTTATGCCGTGTGAAACACACTGGGTAACCGCTCTCCGCGGACGAGTCAGTGGAGGACCGGGAAAGTTCAAGACGTGACGAGGGGGCGCGGAAGGATACAATTAGCATGGGCTGAGGGCTTCGCTCAAGTTGCTGAAAGGTGAGATTTATTGTCGGATAAAAGCGTTGAACTACCACAACAAGACGCTGACGCTGCCCGTAGCCGAAGCGAGTGGCAATATAACATGACTACGGAATCATTTTCATCGTAATAGACACAAACGGCGCCATTCCCGGGGGTTCGGACCAAACCCGGATCCGTCAAAGTCCGTCTGAACACCTGGCGTTGTTGCTAACAGACAACCACATCACGAAATAATGCTTCGCTCTCAGCCGCCGATATTAAACGGAAATGAATACATGGTTTGAAAATGGAATAGCTCATAATGGAATATAAAACTGAAAGAGGACTCGGTGAATTTGTACCTACATGGGTATGTGGTCGTGGCTGAAGAAGCGCGGGGGGACGACCCTCCACCTCCTCCTCACCTCCTGCTTGTGCGGCGTTATCCTCCTCGCTGGGAAGACTGGAGTATTGATGTCCAGACTGCGCATGCGCAAATGCAGAGGCGAGCGCGACGAAAGGGAGAACCCACTGACGTCAGCAGGCGGCGCAGCCAATGGGCGCAGCCGTGAGGCTTGCAGGGGTCAGGCAAGTGACCCAATATAATATGAATGATAATAAAATTTATAATAACAGGCAGGCAGGAGGTCCAGAAGAAGACCAAAAGAGAAGATTTATAGACTTATTGAGAGAGGATATGAAGGTAGTTGGTGTGAGAGAGGAGGATACAGAGGATAGGGTTAGATGGAGAAGGTTGATCCGCTGTGGCAACCCCCTGAAGGGAAAAGCCAAAAGGAGAAGAGATAATTAATAATATCATATTTGAGGAATCTTATTCGACACTTAAGGACACCGATGACACCGATGAGACCTAAAAAACGTTTTCAGTTCTTTTTCTTGTAAACTTGCAAGTTTTTTTTGTTTGTTTGTTTTTTTACTGTTTATACAATTTCCTACTATTATTTATTATTGTTATGTTTTTTACTTGAAACTCTGGCACAACAATTTTCTTCGGGGAAAAATAAAGTTGTTCTTATTCTTATTCTTATTCTTATTCTTATTCTTATTCTTATTCTTATTCTTATTCTTATTCTTATTCTTATTCTTATTTTGTCAAGGAGGCATACAATTTCTTCTTAATTGCTTATGACTTCAGTTATTCAACAGTTAACGGTAGATATTAGGCATGTGTGTGTGAGTGTTTGTATAGAGTTCACGGCAAAGTTTTTTAAGCTTTAAGAAACAAATGTGGACATTTCATTGGCTTAAAACTCAAAAGAACGTGATTCAAAAGGTTGGAAAAGATATACAAAAGTTACGAGAAACGTGAGTAAATGTTTGATGAAAGGCTTAAAGGTTAGGCATTAAATTGACCTCAAAATAAGAAAAATATTTGATTTTTTTGTAAAGCGTACTAACTAAAGAAACCACCAAGAAATTTCTCAAATATTTTCCACAATTTCTGTAAAAATGTGCATGGATTTGTCTTAATCTTAACGCAGCCACAATGTGCCTTCAAAATTGTCATTTACATTTCATTATTAGTGAGCTCAGATTTCCTGGGCGACGTCAGAAGGATTTTACACAATGATACATATCTCCTTTATTTGCAATGAAAGGATTTCCTATAATTACAGCTATTTTACAAAATACATGTCAGCAAAAGACCAGAAGAGAAACAAATCAAATCAACGTTGTGACCTCACAGTACAACGGTAATATGTAACATGAGCTGAAAAATAATTGTCATATTAAAAGCGAAAGACACGGTATGTCAGCAGGTTGCCCATGCAACCTGGAAATAAATGTAGAATAGATGAAAAGCTTTCTGGTAGTCAAAACACACAGAAAATGTGAGGAGAGCATTACAATCGGGGAGACAAAGTGAAGTTAGTGATCATATTAACTGGGAAAAGTAAACTTTAACATTCGGTAAGTGGGCTGTTGAAAAACCCAGGGAGAAAGGATATGAGTAAATTAGTAAAATGATCGCTGGAGCAAATGTGAACGACGTTTGGGGTCAGTTTGCAGAATTCCCTGCTGCGGCCGCTGTTTGCAGCATCTGAGGGAGGGTTACAGTAGCAAACTTGACCCTGTCCATCTTAAGGTTCTGCTTCACGGTCTGGACCAGGCCCAGTTCCATGTAGTGCTGCTTCTCCCGGTCATACTGAGGCCAGCTCACCATCCCGGGACCGTTTGGGGAGCTGGGGGAAAGAATCATGGTCTTAAATAACATCACGGGTATGAGCCTTGTCATATTGTGTAAATATTTGATTTTGCACCAATGGCCCATATGATACCAATTCCACAAAACAGCATCGCTTAACTCGTAGCCTGAAAACTGACATAACTGCTCTCACTCAGCTGCACATTCAATTGAGTTGAATGAATGCAACCTCATTGGGACGTTTTAAGCTGTTTATTCAGCAGCGCTGTCAACGTAGCCACTACCTTCATGCATTCATTTCTTCCACGAGAATATTAGTTGTAAGGGCCCTAGAGGGAGAAAGTCGGGACTCACCCAGTGCGAATAAAATTGCCCCAGTATGACATCATGATCCTGCAAAGTCTTTCATCCTCACTATTTATGTTACCTGTAAATGAGGCAGGAGCATTACATCACCAAATGAACCGCTCTTTGGGGCGTCAGTAGCAGAGGTATAAACCATTTGAAAAGCAATGACTTCAAAATGAAGTCGAAACGCAGCATAAACAATACGTGCCATGTTAAGAAAGTTATAAATCTATTATAAAGATTCTGCCTTGGCTGAATATGTTTTCAAACTTATACTTGAATGTTTAAGGGTTTTAATAATGTTTTGAAAATAAATATTCCACACTGAAACAGAAAACCTTAAGCCATACTATGATTTAACTAAACTACGGGTTGATTGGAGAAACTGTTTAAAAATGTATCATATCTTGTAGAACGTTCATATGAATTATGAGATGTTATTGAAACCAGGGCGTATGTTACACAGAACCTACCGATGATTTTTATTTGTCCGTTCCAGAAACAACCCCCGAACACGAAGCCGACGTCATCTGCATGGTCGGCCTTGACAAAGCTCGGTCTGTTGTGTTTGTGTATCTCGGCGCGATACACAAACTCATACATGTAAACCGGGATGTCCAAATCTAAACAAAGAAAGAGAGCGAAAACTAAAGCAAAGGTCAAAGGTTGTCCTGGCAGGCATTGAACACACATGAGCTAACGGATAAATCACGTATTTTAAAACAAAGATGTATGTTAGCAAGAAGACAATGGAACCAATATTGAGCAAGAACTATATAACAAGACATTGCAAAGGTGAAACAGCTTAAAATCTTCACAGTCAAGGATCAAACAATTAAGAAATGAAAAAAAAAATGTATAAAAAGAATTTCTTCAAAAGGATACATGATGGTATTATATGTAAACGTTGGGATAATTGATAAAAAAAAGATGAATAATATGGGTCGCTCGTAACCAAATCACATGAATATGTTTTTTTTTAATCCGACATAAAAGCTGCAGTAGAGATAGAGAGGGACCCAAGAGGAAAAGAGTGGAGATAAAGAAGGTGAAGGATTTTAAGGACTTAGTGTCAGCAATTCATAGCAATGGAGAGGTGAAGAAACGCCTTCAAGCAGCTCGGAATGGGTGGAGAAAAGTGTCAGCGGTGATGTGTGATAAAAGAGGATCAGCCAGAATGAAAGGAAAGCCATACAATATGGCGTCAAGACCATATTGTCTGGTTTAGAGACGGCAGCTTTGAGGAAAAGACAGGAGGCAGAGCTGGAGCGAGCAGGGATGGAAATGTAGAGGTTCTATTTGGGAGTGAGGAAGATGGAGAGGATCAACACATTTTTAGGTGTTCCAGAGAGAAAGTCGGGCTGAGATTGTTTGGACTTGGAAAGAAGAGGGATGAAGTAGATCTGGATAGGAGGATGCTGAGGTTGGAACTGTCAGGTAGGAGGTCTAGAGGAAGACCAGAGGAGGTTTATGGATGGAGGGAAAGCGGACAGGAAGTTAGCTGGTGTGAGAGAAGAGGTTGCAGAGAATGGGGTTGGATGGAGGAGGGTGATACACAAATACAAAACAAACAACAAAAAAAATACAAAAATGCTCAATCATACGCTTCAATACGAATTAAACAGGTTCATTTACAAATTAACAATAAATCAAACTAACATGAGCTGAAAATGGCTTCGAGCTAACTTTACAGGGCGTTTGTCCATGTCAAAGTAGAAAGCTCTTGATTCTTTTCATTGTTCTGAAAAGAATCCGATGATACGATACAAAGAAATCCCTGCAGAGACACACCCGAGGTGCCTGGATGTCATTTGTGCAGAGGCCTGAATAACGTCTGATTAATAGAGGGGTGTTTGTTAAGCACAAGTTGTTCACACATTTGTGGTTTGTCTGCTCCAGCCTAGAAACTGGGTCAAGGTGCTGGCTCATTATTTGCTCACTCATTTGCCGATTGGTCTGATGACATCAAACTCTGTTCCGGATAATGTGACATGATTTCAACCTTGAATAGGAAGGAATACAATGCTGCTCAATTCACCATTTGACAATGTGGATCATCATCAGACTTCTTAGATTTTCTGAGATTGAGTTTTATGTCTTTCTGGAATGACCTTTGCAAATGTTTGGTCAGAATTTGTGCAAATAATATGAGGAGTCCCTCATGAACCAGCGTAATGCCTTCCGCATTACACTTTATAATGACAATATGTAAAATTTTGACAATCTGACAATATGTAAAACTTGTGTAATGAGACTCTATGCAGGAAATACTACATATTTTTGTGGTGTTCTATTCTGCCCATGTCTCGTTTGTCTGATTTACAAGTTCCGAACTTGCTGCTTATAAAAAAGATAAAACTAAATTCATCCTTGCAGGGGCTTATACCTTCTTTATATTACAGTCTGAATATAATCTTAAGTTATGTAATTTCAGGATACATATATAGTCATACTATTGCCAATAAGATATGTGCTATTGGTAGATTTTGTGATGTTTTTGATGCATCACGCAAATATTGACAATATAACTCAAAAACCGCCCAGCATCAATATCCTCTGCGGTCAATATCTAAATCAAGCATTTAATCAGAAGACGTCACAACCGAATCCAAATATCCAAAAAATACTAAATAACCCCTGGTGAAATACTTTACATTTAAAATACTGATATCTTACTAACCCATAGAATCAATGACAGGTGTTCAAGTCAGGCTCTACTTCGCAGCTGCTTTAGGGTTGAAATGACAGTGTTGTTGCTCAATATTGGAATAGACGGTTATAAAAATCTGTCTCTTTCACTGATGTAAGCTGGAGTTTGGGTGGAGGGAAAAAAAACATTGTTACTCTGAGCTATGCTGTCTCTGAACAATCTGTGTCACCAAAACTTTAAATTCAGTGATTCGGGCACGCGCTGTAAAATCTGCTACGTTCCCCCTTGAGAAGGTCCACCTCTCTGACTTGGACGTTGAAGGAGAGGCTGACGGGACCCAGGTTCGAAAAAAAAAGAAATGACCCTTTAAAGAAAGCACCATGTCGTTCATAATATTTACCCGCAACTGCATCGACAGAATGTCCTCCCACACAAGCCCTTGATCTACTGATGCTCTGCATACAACACAGACAAGCCACATTGGTTTCCACTCATTCACAGAGCTTCCAATATGCTCCTCCCAGCTGCACCCCTTCTGACCTGAGTGGTAACCCGCCACCTTCACAACAGGAAGAGTCATCAGGAGGTCGCCCATGATCTCGGTGAACCCGTCTCTGATATCCTCAGGGGTGTGGGCTGTTTTCAAGTATTCGTCTGCGATGAGGCTGTTTGCAGAGGAGACCTGCACGGGGGAAGCCATGTTGGAGTTGAGTCAGAATCAGAAATTCAAAATGTTTTCACGTATGAGGAATTTGCTGTGCCGTGCGGACAAACCTAGGATGATAATAAAGATAAAGTGTAAGTAAAACAAAAACAAAACAAAAAAACAGTGGTAGCTAGATTCTTGATCTACATACAAGTGAAATATGTTCTATTACATAAAAAATACAAAAAATGAGCAGAGCACAACAAAATTGGAATGCCGCTCCTTAAACAAAAGAAAAGGAGATGGAAAACGCAACAACATGCAACAACATTGTATAATAATAAACAATGAATAAAATGCAATAAAATAAAGTGAGATGGTCCATCCAGAGCAACCGGTAATGCTCATAAACAAAAAGCTCATAAACAAGCTGAGGTATATTGCAGTTGAAGTATATTGCACTTGAAGCAAGTATAGATATGGATATCAATAATGCCCTGGGAGTTATTTTACTTGAAACTCAACTTAATGGCAAGAATAGTACTTTTTTACTCTATAACTATTCATTATCTAGACCCCTTATTCTGCACTCAGGGTTGCAGTGGTGCTTTCCCAGCTGTCATCGGACAATGAGCAGACACAAAGAAAGGAATTGAACCAGGGATCTTCTTGCTGCGAGGGGGAAGCGCTAACCAAAACACCGCCTGTTTCATCAACGCTACATACATATTCTACCCCGAAAACAGTGTGACAAACCAGAACCAACAAACAATTAAAATAAACAACAAAAGTAACAACAACACTACATTAATGGCTAGAATAACAACAACTCACCCCAGTGGGATTGAAGAGGTTGATCACTGCCAGCACAGACTCTCTGTTCATCCCATTTTCCCAGCCTGGGGGAGCAAAGCTCTGCAAGTCGCATGACACCATCAAGTCAGAATGAGGCACAAACATAAGCCGCCGCTTTTTTTTTTTTTTTTGTGCAAAGCCAATAGCACTACAACACAGTGATGCATTACAGGTGAATACAGGAGGCCCTTTAAGGCTGAGCGACCTGAGGCAGGATCCATCCAAACTCGTGGTTGGTTATTCCCATCATCACTGGGACCTTCAGCACCTCCTGCCTCTTCAAGAGCTCCTCTGCAGTGTCGGTCAGAAACACGCCGTCCACTACACCTCCCAGGAAGATTCTCATCTGGACACACACACACATACACACACACTTGCTGCCATCTTGTGGTGTTACTTTAAAAACAACCCCCCCTCGTGCATTAACACAAGGCCGCCCACCTTTTTAGTTGCATCCACTATCTCCTCTTTACTTTTCCCCCTCAGGCACCGGACCATCTCCTCTGTGCTGCGATGGTCACACGCGGTCAGGTTGGCTACAATCTGAGAGGGAGAACAGAGGAGGTTTCACACAGATGCCTGACATTGCAGCGTTGCGGGAACGCGTGACCAGCACATCTCCTTGGTACTCTCCCTTCGGATGAGCAGACTTCTGCAGTAACAACATTCCTTTCCTCGAGTGACGTAGAGTGTGAGTTTTCTTGAATCTCCAAAGAAGATCCTGCCACGTAAACTCAAGTTACTCAGGTTGGTACATCTTAGATAATTAGTGTTAGAACCGAGAGGTATGTATTGTACTTTCTCTCCATTCTGACAGCTGTGGTTTCTAGTTCCAGTTGAGATTAAAATCTCACCAGAGAATAATCTGAAAAGGTTCTGACAGGACTGATGTGATGGGTTCCTAAATAGGAAGTAACTCAAATTGCATTTAACATCTGCTAACAATTAATGCAGCATAAGCATAAACACAACAAGGTCCTAAACTATATCAACATTGGTAATTTTCAGTCTTCCAAATAGGAGGGTGACTTTTCATCCTCCTCACCTGTCAGAAGTAAACAAGAACAGCCAAGATGTTTTTTTTTTCTAGTATTTGCTTTTTTGCTTTCTCAATATTTCCAGTGGATTAAAGCTCTGATTAGTTTAATCCTCTCCACTCGAAAAAAAAAAAAAAATATCAGCATTATGTCTGAAAATAAGCCTGTTCATATTGTTCTTGTAAACAGGACCACATGGTTCCTTCACAGAAAAGCAAGTTTTGATTTGAGTATTATATTTGGTCAGAATATTCCCACGTTGCATTTGAGAGAGCCCCCTCTGGTTTGCGTTTCAGCTTTTCCCAAAACAGAGCAGGAGCTGTCCTAACTACATAAAAGTAGATTATCTGGTCATCCTGCTTAACCCAGAGGGTACTGTTCTTCCCTTGCTTCTAGGGGAAGCCCGAAAAACACATTTGAACACTGATAACCGAACAGCGATGGTGAGAAAGCGAAAAGCATAACGCCTATGTAATATCTGTGTTCACATAGCCGGTAACTCGTTTTTGATTTTGCGAGCACATCGGTGCAAAAGCAGAGAGGAGTACCTTGGCTTGGCTCAAAGGGTGGGCTGTGGTGTAGGTCCCAAGGGTGGCCACTCCACTCTGAAAAATTGCCCTGTGAAATAATCCTTTTGCTTGTGGGGACAAAGTCTGTTGATCAGAAGGAACATCAGATGTCAACAAGACAATATGCAATATATGCATATGATATATAATTCCAAACTGATTCACAGGGGGTGTTTACTAGTTTACGGAAAGAGTGTTTTTTTGCATCAACGTCCAAAAGTGTTTCCACTAGTCACTCTGATTGTGCAAACACACCAACAAGTACGGAAAATCTCTTCGGACAAGAGCTAATAACGATAAAAGGCGTGGATTCTTTTTCGCCTGAACTTGTTTACGGTCCTCTATCGCTATTGCGGCATTCACAAACTCACTATCTAGTCAGGCTGGCAGTGAGTAGTGTTGTGTACCAGGATGGATGCACTGATGGCTCCCGCTGATTCTCCAGCCACGGTGACAGATTGTGGGTCACCGCCAAAGGCCTGGATATTTTCCTGCACCCACTTCAGAGCTGCCAGCTGGTCCAGGAAGCCCCAGTTGCCCTGGGCATGTTCATCTCCAGTGCTTCATGACAAGATAAGTCAAGAAATTGGTTGATTGTTCTCTCATATGTGTTGAAATGAATTACAGTGATCAATGCTATTTTTCACCTCAGGAACCCCAGAATGCCGAGGCGATATTGAATGATAACCGTCACGATGTTTTCGTAAGCAGCCAGTGGAGAGCCGTCATACTGAGAGGCCGCGCCCATGGTTAGCCCGCCGCCGTGGATCCACACCAGCACCTGCCCGGATCCAGAGCGGAAGATTTACAAAATATCTGCACGACCTCACGTGCAATGAAACGCTACAGACACATGCAGGAGGAAAATTACGTTTTTAACATCGATAAAATGCTGAAATTTCATTGAAGGCTATTTTGGAGTTCCGGGCCATTTTAAAAAACAAAAATTGAAAATATTCCCTGATGTTTCATATTTCTTTTGTGTAGTAAATCTAAATAAATGATAATAAGAATAGAACTGAACAAGACGAACATTGAACTAATCATAATCCAAGATAGACTTCAAAATTTACATTTCAATGAATTTCCAAATTTCATCCATTTCTTTATTTTTAACAATAATAATAATGACAATAATATCAAAAATGATAATTAAAATTAGTTTACAATAACTATTACACATTATGTGATCGTTATTTTTACCACTACTATAATATCTGAATCATTATGTATAGTAAAAAATAATCATAATAGCAATTACAACAATATTTATAATTTTTATTTATTGTATTCATTTATATTCTTATTCTTGAATAATAACACTAACAATAACAATAACATTAACAATCAAATAAAATGTATGATAATAATAATTAATGATGATAATAATATTTATATCATCTATATAGATATAATTATTAAAAGAATTATTATCATTATCATCATCATCATTATTGTTGTAGCTTTTGAACCTACCGGTAGTTTGTCCCCTGTTTTGGCGTCTGCAGGGGTGTAAACATTTAGATACAGGCAGTCCTCTGAGAGCTCGGGGGGGACGAACTGCATCGACATGGTCCGGGAAACATTCACCACTATGTCAGGATCCTGGATGCACCTGAGGGCGGAGAGGACATTGTCAGATTCCTCTGAGGTGAAAGATCGTCCAACTCCGGTCATGTTGCCGCGGGCGTTTTACATGGGGGGCTGCTTGGTGCCGTCCCTCTCCTCCTCCCATGGCTCTGCATCCTGGGGGGCGGCCAGGCGGAGGGGTCCGACGGGGGGGCGGGCGAAGGGGATCCCCAGGTACTGCCTCACCCTTGTCCCTGTTCCTTTCACCGTTACGGGTTCGCCTCTGATCCGTCCATTTTTCAGCGAGACCACGGGGTCGTTGCCTCCTGCTGGAGACGATGTCAACATGCAAGGACATTAACAATGTTTAATTTTTCATACTACCAAAGGAGGGAGACAGAGTCAACAATTTAAGGGCTCCAAATGTCTCTGTTTCGGGTGGTCTTCGGGTTGGTGCAATTTCGTGACTACGATATGAAATTAACTTGGATTCTTGCAAAACAGTGACTATTTTGTTAAGGGGCAAAAAGGGAAGGAATCCATGTTTCATAAACAGCTGCAGAAAAAGCCCAGAAAGTCTTTGGAGGCCCTGACGGAGGGGAAAGATGGACCGACGTGTTTTGGTTAATCAGTCGCTGTTCATTTAGATTTCTGGGGAGAAACTGAGTAGTGGAACTGTGACAAGTCTTAGCAGGGATTACCTAAAGGCAAAAACTTTGAAAGTCTTCCAGGCTTTGTCAAGGAATGAATTAACTGAACTTAATGGACAAGACCTCCTGAACCGTGCACATTGGTCACCATGGTTCATATCCAGCTCCCTCCACAGTTGACATGAGCAGATGTGAGAGTGTGAACAAGCTGAAGATCGATTATAAAACAAGCACTGACACACCGTCACACAGGCTAACCGGGACCGTCACAATTTTGAAACCGCACGAACGTCTAGCGTTCGTGGCAAAGCAGACTGTAAGGCTGACTGCTGGAGTCATCCGCGTGTGTTAACTTAAACCAGCGTGATAATTAACAGGGAAAGCACACTAAACCTATTCAATAAGACAGGGGTGTCAAACATACGGCCTGCGGGCCGGAACTGGCCCGCAAGGAGGTCAGACCAGGACCGCAGGATAATTTGAAAGTGAAAAAAATGCATAAAAGACAAGGATTTAATTTTTTTTATTAAATGCAAATCAAAAAATTTCTGCCAGGGGTGCACTATTTTGGTCAGACTAGAAGACAATCCACATCCACAGACCAATCAGCAGACGGTATCAATTCGCCGTCTGCTGCTTGTTACGACGTTGTACTCCCTCATTAGCCAAAATGTCGTTATCAAAACAGAGAAAAGTAAATAAAGAGTGTAGAATTTTCAAAGAAAAATTGACTACGTAAATAAATACGCCTATTTATTTACGGAGACGCACGGGAAACCTTTGTGCTTGCCGTGTTTGCAGCAAGTTTCGGTATTTAAGGATATTCGGCGCCACTTTGAGACTCATCACAGCGAAAAATATGACAGTTTGCAAGGACAACTGAGAAGAGATAAGATCAACAAATTGCTGGCGGGTCTGAGGAAACAGCTGTCCACTTTTACAGATAGCCGAGAAATCAGTGAAGCAGCGGTAAAAGCCAGCTACCTAATTGCTAGCGAAAATGTGCAATTTAATGTTAGTCGTCAGCTTCACTACAAAAAAGTATGGTGGAATTCTACTTTTAATGCAACCCCATACATTTTCTGTATTGTATGTGTATGCATGTTTCATGTATGAAGTTTACACATTCACAGGACATTTGAATACTTTCTTCCTTACACATATAATAGCACTCTTTTTAGTTTGAAGGGTGAAGGCAGGGATTCAATTTAGATTTTATATGCACATGTGTAAATGGTCTAAAAATGCATCTCATTTAATCTTAAAGTGCATTACTATATTTTTCAATACCAATTACTTGTTAAAGTTTTGTGCGATCAGTGGGATCGCATGATCACATGATTGCAATGCATTAATGTGAATGATAATAGTAAATTGCACTTTTGTCTAAGGAAATATGAGGTGTTTCATTACATTTTTTGTAAAAGGATTGTTCATTAAATTCCAAGATTTTTCTAATGTCCTTGTACTTCTTTACACCAAAATAGAGGAAAGACATGATATTTTGGTTATTTGTTGCTGAGTATGCGATTATTTTAATGGTCTGGCCCACTTGACATCTATTTAGGACATATTTGGCCTGTGATGAAACAGGAGTTTGACACCCCTGCAATAAGAGATAGCAGAGATGCTAATGTTAGCTGATGGTCCATTAGCTCGAACTGTGTATGTCTACTCAGGATGAAGAAAACAGAGCTGAATTGTCTGTGTTTTTGAACTGATCTTCCTTAGTTTCAAATAACAGTGAAATGAGCTTATCTGTTCAGACTCACCGCTCGCTTCCGTAGAAGCGCCAAGGCCAAGGTGTCCCTGGAATTGAATCGAAGGACACCTTAAAAATGATCTGATATCACCCAGGGTTTTATTTCTGGAGGTTAACAGGAAGATACTTTTCTCTTTGAGGGTTTGTCATTTTGTACAAATACTTTTTTGACATTTAACATGCGTACCAAAAAAGATCTCAAATGTAGAATTTCTTTTACCCAAAACTTGAATATTGTTAATGATTATTTTGGAGGTTTATTTAATGTCAAGTGACCACCAGCAGTGGAAAAAATGGTTTTGGAGCCTATGAAATGCAATGGCATCCATATCCTTGAGAAAATAATAGGAAAAAACAATGTTGCACTTCCACCCCATATCTGTTTTCTATCTTAGCCTTTAATTTATTCAGTTGAGCGTTATAAATAAACTGAGATAGCGATGTCCGAAGGGCATCAATAGCCCAGTTGGTGCGGTGGGCATCCCTCTGATGGGAAGGTTGGCGGTTTGATCCCCAGCTCCTCCTGTCTGCATCCCATAGTTGTGTGTGCATAGAAGAATTTAGTCCAGTGAAACTACAACGTATTGAAAGCGGTAAGGAATTGCAAGTGGACGCCATTTATGGTAAATGTGGACGGTTCCTATCTGGGCCCAGCTAACAATGAAATGATCAATACTATTGATATTTGCATTGCCTTTTGAAAATCGGATAACTTTCAGTGTCAAGTGTTTCATGGGTGAAAAACGTAAACAGGAGTTTTTTGTTTACTTCCGCCTCATTCGTTTATACTACGGATAGTGTATGTCCTGGGAGTGCATTTGCACGCTCTCTCTCTCTCTCTCTCTCTCTCACACACACACACACACACACACACACACACACACACACACACACACACACACACACACACACACACACACACACACACACACACACACACACACAGAGCCCCTATTATGCCCATCTCCCCAACATAATTAAACATAGTAGCAGAAACACAATGCAAGGTCTTGTGATTTAACTATGTTTAATTCAAGCATGATTATTCGTAGATATAATATAAATGATAGATCACCTCTTTACTGAATAAGTCCGTCCTCTCTTATGAGGTTTGACTGGGATAATATCCTTCAGTTATGAATTCTGCAACATCCAACTGACTTTTAAATTCCTCAGTTTGATCACTTTGAGACAAAATTTAAAAATATTTTGAATCGTCTCTTAGGGTTAAAACCTTTCTTTTAATTGCATAACTGACTCAAGGCCCTGCCCTCAAATGCTCAGCAGGAGTGTTTTTCTTACCTGGCGTGGCCCACGCTGTCGCTGTCAGTACAGGGAGCAGGTAAACAACCGCCAGTAGTGTTCTCATTCTGCCTGGGCTCAAAGAAAAGACAGGGAGAATTACAGTGCACTTTCAGAGAAATAGCCCTCAGCCCCTGTTCTGGCCCTCTGGTACCTCCCCCCAAAGACACACACACACACACACAGACACACACATACACACACACATCCACACACAAAGAGCTTGCCTTTGAGGGGCCTTTCAGTTTCCCCGATGCCTGAGCGAGGAGCCAATCTGTGGCCTTGAACTTAGATTATAACTGATTTTTAATACCCCTTAAAATGATACTTAACTTGACACACACACACACGCATCAAAAACAAGCTCATTATGTCACAACCTCGGCGTAACATAAATCCTACAATCTCCATTGATTTAACCTCCGATGCACCACAAACAGAACTCTGACCGCTGAGTCAAACATGTCAAAACCCTGCTCTTTGACCAGCGGCGCTCAGGGTGAAAAACAATACATTCTGACTAAAATAATGTCCATGCAGTACAACGCATGGATTTGTGGAAACACACGGAAAACTGTACAGATATAGTTTCTCCCTCAAGGTCGCTCTCCGTCTCGTCCAATGAGGGTAACCAATTGGGTAACCATTTCTTAATTTCCAAAAATTCAGCTCTGAAACAAAGTTATGTCTCTTTACTAAACTAAAAAACTAGCTTATTATTTCGTTTTTCCCATCCCTTTTTAACAAGTCTCGAAATACAATCAGTAAAAAAAAATTTTCAGCAAAGTCTTTCTTCCTATCTTTACAGACGTAATTATTTAAATGATTAAACAACACTGTATGAACAAAAAAAAATGTTTGTTGTTCATCCATATCTGCTGCAGAGCTTGCTAAATTAAAAAGTATGAGAGGATTTGCAAGACAATCATGGAAAGTGTGTTGCACGAATAGCACCACTGTTATGGTAACGGTACTATGCAAGTACCGTAGTGTTCTTTGCAAAGCGCATGGTAATTTAGGTGCATGTTTAATTGTCCTGTGAAATGCAATGAAAAACACACTTTTGCACCAATTCATAAATTTCCCCCAGAAAGGACGTGAAATGAGGACACGTCCGGCCATGTCCCACCTCAGGGAACTATCAGGAACCCCACAGTCCGACATTGTTTGCTGAATTGACTAATTGGTTGACCAGGCAATCGTTGAACTTTTGTACTTGTTGTTGCTAATGTAATTCTAGTTTATGGAAGTCAATGCTTGCATATGGAAAACCCAAGAAAAGATCTATTATCAGTCATAGTATTTGTCCATGGGGGCCTCCCTCCACAGGTGAGTGGCTGCTGGTCACCTGGAGGGCTGACATCATATCATCATGCCATGAGCATGTACGAAAATACTCCGGGGGGGGAGGGCCGGACTCAAGGGACGTTTCCTCTCTTTCATAACGTAATCGCTCCCACAGGAACATATTTTTTCATTTATATTCTAAAGTAAAGTTTGTTGACCATTCAAAATAATGCTACTTAAAACAGATGCTTTGATATTTATTACGATGGGAATATTATATCCCCCCCACCAGATCGTCACAGTAGTTTGGTCCAATGTGTTTCTACCCCACGGGAGGGGCTGCTGTTACTCCGCTGTTCCTCGTCCTCTCATCGAGGGACACAGTTATGACAAGAATTAAGTAAGTGAATTAAAACCTGAACGAGTGATCGATTTTTAAGTTATTTGTCACACCACTCGTTCAATAAGCACATATAGAACACGTAAGGCGGAATTTGAGCTGCTTTATCCGAAGTCTGTCGGCTTTTTTACCTAAACACATCACGGTTGTTAAGCTAATAATATAGCTAATCATATTATCAGGATTGTTAAGCTAACAAGCTTAGACGGAAGTTGCACAATGTACTAATAATGGAAAATTACTTTAACAATATTATTGTTCATACCATCATATAAGACGTTTATATAAGAGGTGTCAGGCAATGAAACAAAAAATATGGCTATTAATGCTCCTCTGGAATTTCACCAATAACAATAAGGGATTTTCGTCTGGGACAAATACATCTGGTAGGAGCACACCTTACACAGGAAAATAAAGGTAGACATTTCTTCATTAACAACAATAACAACAACAAAAAAACAAAACACTGGTTACATGGAAAGCCCATTGGTGAGATAGAGGGGTATTAATGAGGAAAGGCAAAACAGGCTCAGACACTGGAAGACAAATTATACACAATGGAGGTGGAGCTAGTTGGGAACACATCTGCAATGGGAGACAGGATAATAAACAGAAAACACCCTGGAGCGAAATACAATGCAAAAGAAGGGAAAGAAGAGGTGACATGTATCTCAGCTTGGTGTCCCTTTACCTCGGTCTGCAACTTGGCACCTCTGACCAGTTCCCTTAGAATCTAAGAAGAAAAGTTTTCTCAGAGCACCTAGCGAAGGCCTGTATTTTCCCAGAGTGTTTGTTTGATCCCTGGGGTCAAATAAACCCCATTTGACTATTCTCTGATTACAATCCACCAAATTTTCATACTGCAATTTATAATGAAATGATAAGAAAGCTATCAATGATGGAAGTAGGGGCTAGAATTCTCAGCAACACTGTCTGGGTGGAAAGTGGGTCCAGATGAGTTGACCTCAGACTATGATACACTGTTGAGTCCATGCATTTGTAAAACCACCATTAAATATATCAACTATTAGTATGAAACCCAAGTATTTCCTTGAGCTATTATTGTAGCAACTCTCAACCTCATGTAGCTTTTTCACCTCGCATGTCATAAAGATTTGGATTGTGATCTCAGATGTGCGTCACACATCATTCATTTCTGGAAATAAATCCAGTATCTGATATGGCTGTCATCTAAGTACTTTGATCAGATATTTGCGGATGTCTGGTCGGTTTTGCATTTTAAAGACACAACATCAACAAAAACATTCATGTTTATGTTTTTGCCTCCTGGACGATTCTTTTGTCAACTGTCTGATGTTTTTGTTTACCTTGGTTGTTGCATCATCTTTTAACTACTGTTTTCAAGCTCAGGAGAGAATCTTTGTGTTTCTTTTTGTTTCCTGCATCAGGTGTAAAGGAAGTGTAAACACAGACATCAATTGTAGGTGTGTTTTAAAATTAGATCTAAGCAGGCATTTAAATAATATAGTGTAAATGTGGTTTGTATGAAGATGCAATGCTAACCATGGGCCACCTATCCGAGGTGTAGATGTTTGTTTTACGACCAGGCAAAGTCAACTATATCCTATATTTCAATAAGAGCTTCAATTGGTAAATGATGTCCAATGGATTCCAGCCCCCCAAAACCACCCACCCCTCCTATGGGTCAGGTTTGGCAATACTATTTACTTTTCTATGATCAGTACAGAAACCAGTTGTCCTATCAGGCTGAGCAAACATGGCAAGCGTTGTGAGCTGGAAGCTGCAGGATGTGTTGTAAAAAAAAAGAAAAGAAAAGAAAAAAAAAATCAACCTTATCCTGACAACCAGCAGATTCTCTCCACTGACATGCTGCTCGGGAGGCTTATCAGTCACATGACATGACGTGTCATTTTAAGTGACAGTGGATTTGGATGGGACTTCCAAATATATGGTTGGTAATTATCAGCAGGCCATCTTCAGGGTGAAAATTCAAACTCATCTTGGCAAGAAAGGCGGTGAAAAGAAAGGTGTAACTGGAAAATAAAAGTAATACAGCTATGATTTCAACCAGCAAAAAACTTTGTCAAATGAGAAATAGATATCCATAACTTATTCAAACCCACTAGCATTACACTTTTACCCTTAACTTAAAAATGCCCATATCTAGACAGCAGTTAAAGTCGTTTATGGAGAAGATAAGAGATTAATTCACATGATTGGAGGAAAGGACGTTGCGGAAGAGTGGAGTAGCGCTTTTCATTTGCCTATTTAAATCTGAATTTTGAAAGCGTAAACATTAATTGTCATAAAAAAAAATAATCATTTGATTGTGTCTTTGATGATGGGATCTGCTGCATTTCCTTCATTTTATCTAATTTTATATTATTGCCCCAGCCACTTGCGCATAGCAGGCACTAAGATGTTCTTAATATTATGTGTAGTCATATTGAAGTTTGTGCAGCATGGCCTGTACCAGTTAGAACCACATACTGGCATATCAGTACTGGCACTTGCCTCGTTGCTGCTAAAACAATAAGTCATAATAATTTTAAGAGTTGTTCAAACAGCACAGTGGACCAAAACTACTGCAATGAACTTCTTTAGTACTGCAGAAAGGGGCAAAACATGACACAGCAAAAATCAGAAAGCGTATAAATAAGCTACAAAGACTTTGTCTAGAGAGACTAACTCAAAACCTAATATACACTGTGGAAAAATAATGCAGCTCAAGCTCTGAGAATTACTGGAGCCTCTGTCCTTTGGCTGACAGACTCCTCTGCAATGCAACAGGGCAAGTGTCTGCGCATGATGGGAGCCTCCTGTGTACGTCTCTGCTTGAATGTCATAATGGCATTGCAGCAAGAAAAGAGAACTAATAGACAGGTGGATGATAAGGATGATGACTCTGTAAAAAAAAAAGAATTCCTCCACAGAATGCAAGAAAGTACGTTGTAAAAAAACACCATTAATAATAGATGGAACCCCCAAACTTTATTATTCGCTGTGCAAGATGACATTTTACCAGATAATGACACAGATTGACAAGCCATTTCTCATGGCTATCACTGCCATTCTCAGGTTTAAGATCCTTGAAGGGCATCCGGGAAAGTCAGCTGGTGATGAAGGTTGGGTTGGCCAGTGATAAAAATATTTTCTTGAAAAGTGCTCTGCACGGCAGTGTGTTTTCACCGTGCTTGCCTTGGCCCATTCACCTGCTGTCTGATTATCTAAATTGAAACCAGCCACATTGTCAAATGCAAGTGTTTTGGGGGATTTTGTTCTCTAAAATTTGCAAAAAGAACAATAAAATCAAATCAAGTATGTCTTTGGCTCTATAATTACAACCACATATAAATGTCATTGGTTCCCTTGTGCAATTACATTAAGCACATAGATTGAAAGGATAAATGCAGTAAAATGTAACAGGTAGTGTGTGCACAACAGCAACACAGAACCTCTATATAGCAGTGATGTCTTCCTTCTCATGGTATTTTGGAAGTATCTTCATCATGAATCCTGGTTATCCTCAGCTCCGTTCTGTCACACCTCATTCCTGCATACAGGTGTTCAAGTTGAGGCACAGTGACCTTGGCCTCCTGTGTGAGATGATCATATTCTGTATTGTCCTGTGCATTTCCAAATATAATGCAAAATACACTAGAGCAGTATGCTGTACATCACTAATCTGTACTGCCAGGCACAGTCAAGTTCCCGATACTACAGTACTTAAATACAATAATATAACATATATATAACCATAATACAATCCTTCTAAACCCCGCATGACAAGCTGTGGCTGATAGACAGCTCATTCACCCATTGGCTCATCCCACCCCGATGCAGAACCGAATGCTTCAGACGCTCCTTTGTGCCCACGGCCATCAGGCTGTATAACAGCAGCCTGGACAGCATACAACTCTGACCGGCCGCAGGTGCATCTGTGTTACCACTACCTCACTCATCCACAGGTGTCATGTCCACATTCTGTTATCTATTTTTATCCTTGTTGTCATTCCATTCTCAACCTGTCTACCCTTGTTGTTATAATAATTTTATCTATTTTTATCCATGTTGTTGTCTTCGTCCTTTCAATTGTCTCTTTTATTTATATTTATATTCATATTTATTGTAATTGTTGCGCTGCTGTGACAAAAAAAAAAAAATCCCTAATGGGGATCAGTAAATTATTATTATCTCATACTACAAAAACACGATACAAAAGTACCTTATTAGACTATAGTATACTTTACCATGCCATTCCTTTCATCATTTTGAAAAACTGAAGCATACGAATTACAATAGTGTGCTGCTCTATATCGCGCTTTGTGATACCTTAACACAAAATGGTATGCAAACCTGTAGTATTAACACATTTCCTTCATAACTGAACCCTACAGGAAAGAGAATAAATAATTAAACTAATGGTACATACTGAACATAATGCTGCGCTCAGAAGTCTTTGACGAACTTTCAAATATAAAACATTTGAACCCAATTGACTTATTTGACAGGTTATATAAATCGTTTTGATACTTAAAAAAAGTATTTCCATTTGACTAGAAAAATGTAATAATTGATCAAAAACTGTTATCATTTAGCAACTAATTTCTCAATGTCCAATAACGATGTTTAGATATTACAATAATCTTTCCTTTTTTATAACCATCACCAGACCCAAAGCACCTGACAAACTGTTTAATTATTCGGCCACTAGATGGCAGCAGTAACTCGAAGACACGTTCCAAGGGGGAAAGTCACCGGCTCCATTCTAAAATCGAAGCGTGATGTAGATGAATCTGAGATGAGTTTGATTGGAGGTGGATAATTTTAGACTTCCTTGCACACTGATTTAGAGTCGAAAGTTGAAGAGAGTGAAAATGACAAACGTACCTTCCTGGATAACTGTGTCTAGGAAATACATATAAAAAAAAATAACAACAGTGTCATAGTTGCCACTCAGCAAAATGTTCTGTATGATTAATGTAAAGGTTTTTTTTCTTCTACCTCAGCAGGTAAAATCCTGGGGATAGTGTATGATTCTCATTTCAAGCTGCCAGTTGTTAAAATCAATTATTTTTTACAGTAAAATTGCTAGATGTCATGCACACTTGGGGAAAAATCGATCCAGGATCAGTAAATAATCTTATTGCCAGTGTTTATTCACACAAAAGTAAAATGTGAAACAGTGGTAAAAGTCAAACAGTTGGAAACTTTTCACCTTTTCTACTTAATTGACTAATATCAGCGAGGCTTAACAGAATTAATAGTGAGAAATTACCGAAGCTATCAATATCAAGAAAACGAATTACAATTTGCAGAAATGAACAGGAAAGGAAATGAAATTAAGGAAAAAAAACACAGCATGATACTATTCCGCAAAACCACAACAGAATTACCATACAAATGGCAAGAAATTGAATAAAGAGATAGAATTAAAATTAAATCAGGTGGTGAAAAGAAATTGGAATGATTGCTTTCTTGCGGTGTGAGACAATAAAACAGTTATATTTAAATTGCCTCCGACTTTTATTATGTGAGCATGGGGAGCAGTGATTGGAAATTAAATAAGAGATAAACGCGGGGGCGTGAGAGCGCTTTTTCAAAGTATAACAATAATAACTATAATAATAATAACAATAATGGTAAGAAATGAACGTGCGTGTCTCTTGTACACGCCGAGAGCGTTAGCCAATAAGAAGCGAGTGCGACACCCTACGTCAGACGCAAGGGGCGTGTCCGAGGCGCGTCGGTTCCTCAGTAGTAGCGGAGTTGACTGTAGCGCTGCCTCTCCAGCGGTAGTGGCTCCCCGGTTGAGATACGGTGCGGGCGGACTAGGGGCGGACCGGCGAGGCTTGAACTTGACTGGAAACAGTCGCCGGTGTGACTCCGGACGCTTAACGGCCGGTGTTATCCTCTTAAAAACACACAGGCTCTTGGCGAAGCCCGCGGAGACGGCGGAGGAATATCGTTAGCAAAGGGAGAACCGGGGAGGGGGAGAGAGGGAAAGGTGAGGTGGAGGTTCGGGGGGTGTTTTCTTTTTTTTTTCGGGAGGGAGGGCGGCGGGCGGAGGAGGAGGAGGAGGAGGGGGAGAAAGGACAAGCCGAGCTACAGGTAGGGAGTAGGGAGGAAGGGGGAGGAGGAGAAGATATCGAAGTCCGAACGGGCCATGTGGATTTCTCCGGTGTCCGGACGGAGCGGCGAGTCGCAGCTGTAGAAGAAGGAAGCGAAGGAGACTGCTGGAATTGAAGGCGACAGAAGGAGGAGAAGCGGCAGCAGCGGTCCCGAACCGTCTTCGGCCCCGCGAGTGGAGTCGTCGCCCGGGAGGACTCGCCATGTCCCGGAGAAAGCAGAGCAAACCGCGGCAGATAAAGCGTAAGTTAGCTTGTTATGCTCTCGCTCTCCCTCCCCTCTACTGCGCATGCGCGCGTCTGCGTGTGGCTCATTAACATCCCGGGTTAATGAGTCCCAGCGAGCACCAGGTGTCCTTCCGACTGGAGCTTTACGACAACATTTTATGTCGCGTTAAAAACGAGCAGCTTCAAGTCATTAAATTCAAAATACCGCCGACCTCATCGAAAACCTGCCTGCCAACTTTTGTTTTAACCGCGCCGGTGTTTTCTTTTTCTCGCTCTAATTGAGTTCCCCGGAAAAGAATCCACGTGCTAAAAGCTAAAGAAAAGAAATGTAGCTTCCTGTTTGTGGAAACGTTAGTGTTTTCTGTGGAAAAAAGGCAGATCCCCGGCTGAGATTGTCTGATGTGAGCACCGATAGAGATTAGAATTGGATCTTTTTTTTTTCTTCTTCTTCTTCTTTATTTGTTTTGCTGTCTGATGCTGCTCCCAGGCCTCCGTTTGCATTCTCCCTCTTTCTCCCTCTTTTTCTCTCTCTCTCCCCCCTGGCTTTTCACTTCTCTTTTCCAGAGATGGGGCGTCAGATAGCCCGCCTGGCTGATCTCTCTCCCTGATAGCTGCTCACTATTGGATATTTCTGTACATCTATCCTTTTAACTCAATAATGCATCTGGTAGGGTCGCCTGAGAGGTATTTCTCTTGGTCTGCTGCTTCCTGTTTATAAAAACGTGTGAAGGTTGATACGATGCTGGGGGTTGATATGAAAGTATATTAATGATGTTGTGATTAAATCCCCCCGCCGGCCCTTTGTGGAAACAAATACAGAAAATAAAGCTATTATTGTTTGCTTCAGAGCCCTAGCAGTGCAACAGTGGAGGCTTATTTGTCCACTTGCGGTTTTGGTCATGACTTAGGCCACTTTTGAATCCCCAGCAGAAGCGTTTGTATCTTCAGACAACTTATAAATGAGTTGTCCCACCTTTAAGCTTTGACCTCTGTCTGGCATATGTCATGAAATGTTTGTAGATTTTATTTGAATAATCTGGTATTTTTATATGTATATTGTTTTCATAGTAAATCTCCCTCTCTCCAATACTCTCATCAATATAAACATATATATGGAATTTTTGATGGTTCCGTTGCTACTTTTTCAAGCATAATATATTAAGTTTTTTTTAATCTTCAGATGACTGAAATCTTCACATTTCTCTCTGTTTCCATTTGGGCAGACTTTCAGGTGACGTCTTGCTAAGATTGAGGTATTCTAAAAAAATGTAGTTCTAGTTAAAAATATTTAGAAAAATCCTTGCAATATTTTGCATCACTTCTTAGGCATTTTTTTTTTACATTGTATTGAATATTTTCACTTGTAATTAATGTAGTTCTTCACATTGGTTCAACATTTTTTTAGTTTAGGTTCTAGGCTACCGCATGGCATCTGCTGTATTTTTATTTGTAATATATTAGTGTGAGAAAACTCATATCTACTGTCTAATATTCTAATAGTTAGATACGATAACACTTTATGAAGTATTTAATATCACAATGATCCATATTGCAGTTCTTTTACAAGTGAGTTACTTTTACAAGTCAGGAAAACATTGGTGAAAAATATTTATTGTGATAATTCTGTATGTATATATGTTCTATATATATAAGTAAAGTCAAATGCGAACCACTTTAAGCAAGCAAGTTACAAACATGTGTAAAAAACAAACGCAGTCTAAAATTAACAAAAGTGTTAAATCCCAGTTAAAACTTTCCAAGTATGATCAAAACCTGTCTACAAATATGCAATAAATTGCCTGTATATCATTAAAAAAACATTACAGAAATGGAATTCGGGCGTAGGAAATGAGTGAGTGAACGTCAGCATGTCCTCTGTGCTGTCAGACAGAGTGGTTAATCCTGTGCCATATCAGTTTTATTACAAGAGTTGTAAAAGTCTTGTGAAGGCGGTGTCTTTTAGATTATAGTATCAAGCTCTCGGTAGTCATGTCGCCAACACAGTTCATCTTTGTTCATCACATTAATGTGTGACATAATGTGAGTGAAATCCAATTTACTGTCAGGCATGGTGAGAAGAATGCAGGTGCACCCTCTCCACAATGAAACTGATTGACCAAATGCACGGTCATATCAAGCTGTTCGAAAATAAGTGCTCTTACCCTATTACATGAATGTATATGCAAATGTTTGTTTTTAGGTATATATGTATACATACACGGTTGCATGAAAAGGAACGCAACACGGGCACCGCGTGCAATATTTTATCAATTTGCAAATTTGTGATGATACTAGCATGTAGGTTATATGTATATATATTATTTATTTCGCAACTGGACTGTTACAAGTTTATTTTTCTTTTTTTTTTTGCACTTGATGACTATCATCAAGGGCTTGAAGTTTCTGGAATCTGTGGTTTTGTCCTTATAAGCTTCAGCCAATATGGAAATGATAGAGGTCTGCAGGTGCTAGTGCACTGTTCCATTCATAAATTTCAAACAGAACATTTTATTTAATTCCTTGAACCTTTTGAAGTTGTGGTTCCAGGCCCTTGACTGTATAACCGGACAATCCGTCAAAAAAAACATCACAGAATTTCACTCTTGCAAGCCAGTGCAATGGGCTACTTGTTGCAGTTTGCAAACCATTGCATCACCAAAACCAACACATAGTCAAGGCCCAAAAGAAGGCGTTCTGTCCAAATCTACCTGGTGTTTATATCAAATAACAGATCAGTAATTGCTGTCCATGTATTGACAATATTTCTATGCAGAGAATGGCACCACAGAAATGCAGTGAGCAACAACCCCAGCCCTCGTTGTTATGCCATGATACTGATTTTAAATACACAATATACATGTCATACATAGCATGTCTTTGTTTTGCATTTATGTTTATGGTGAGCCTCCAGATTGTTTGCTTTTCCTCTTTGCGCCATTGTTGTGTTGAGTGAATCGGTGATGGGATTTTATGGCGGCTTAACTTGTCAATGCAGAATGAATCATTTCGTCGATGTCTCGTTTGTTTTTGTTTTCTACATCACTAAGGACCGAACGAGTATGGACGTAGCCATATTTCCGACAACCCTGACCAAGACTATCGGCTGGGTTGCTCCAAGAGATCTCAGCTGCCTTTATATTTGGTCACTTCCTGTTTTTCCCCTATCTGTTTCCAAAGAGAGGCCTATCAGCTGTGAGCTCCCAGCAGGCACCTCCAGTAGAACCAGCGGTGAGGCTGCAGATGTATTCCAGAGCTGCGGGCTGATAAACCCAGAGAGGGGGAATATGTGTGCGTCTCAGGGGTGTCATGGCCGTTCTTTATCAGCGCTCCTGGTCCGCCGTGCTCGGGCTGTGGCTGTAGTCGAGGCCATCGAGGCTCTCAGCCGCGTGACTCTCATGTGATTTGGCAGACATTTTGATAGGAAAGAGTGAGGGGTGATAAGGACTTTGTTTGGCTGGGGGTGTGCGGAGGGTCTGGCAGAGGTGGGAGCTTCTTATGTGACAATTACCATTTTACTAGGGTAGCTGGGATTCATGTGGCTCGGTTGGCTACATGTCCACCTGGACTTGGTGGAATAAAGTTATTCATTCATGGTTTTCCAAAAACAGAAAAAGTCTCTTGGTCAATTGTTTGGAAAGTGGTCAGTTTCTTGTAACTACATAGATAATCATATATAGTTTTGTTTAAGGTTTATTCTTTCTGATGGAGGGTGTTGCTTTGATTGTCATTAAAGTAATGTCCCGATAATTCTAAGATCATCTCTTCCAAAACAAGATCACCCATTCCGGTTTTACTGAGTTTTGAAAGAAGCATGTGTGGCTAAAGTGAGTATTTTTTGGCCTTCGAACCCCTTGACAGCCCTCGGGGTTAAATTTGTTCCTGCCATGTTGCTTCCTGGGTTAGTTAGAAATTTAAGCAAGGGCTATCAACTTGTTTGGTTTTATTACCATAGCGACACAGTTGTCACTTCCTGCCCGGGCTGATTCGGAGAACCCTTATTTTTCATTGTACCAGACCATTGAAGCTAAGGCCAATGTTGCTCGTTCAGTTATTTTCAGATACCATCAAGATCTGAGGAAGTCTTATCTGTTGATCCTGACGTTTCACAGTAAAGGCCTCGCTCTTGTAAACCAGATGGAAAATATTTTGCGCGAAGCACCTAAAGGTGTCTGCAGCACTGGCATGACCGGGATTGACAACGACGACGCCGTGGCACAGAGCTAGCTCTCGCTAATTCTTCCGTCCAAACTGAACCGTTGTCGTAAATTGTTTTGAAAACGGGGGCATTGCCAAATCTAGAAACTGCTATGACACCATCTTTTCTTTTAATCCACTCAAGAAACAATGGGAATAATATAAGAATGGAACCCCCTGATCCCGGTGCCTTGCAGAAATGTCCAAGTCTTTTGAGTGGATCAAAGTTGTTTGTATTCTTCGACCAGTTTTCCAATTCATGATGGACTTCGGGACACTTTAAAGTTACTACTTTATGCTGAAATTTCTCATTAAACATGCAAAGTGTCATAGTCTTGTTTTAAGATTCATAGTTTAATCAATTCCCTTATTGATCCCTGTGCTCTAAAAAGTCGGCCTTCATTTGTTTTAAGGGTCGGATGTGTCTTGAGATGCAGTCAGAAGTGCTTAAATAAACCTAGACATTTACGACTATATTTCTATGTTTTTGTCTCACACTTCACATTTTTTCCAAGCCTTTCCACGTACCCAGAAGGGTAAATAGACAGTTAACCTACATCAAGGTGTGAGATATCAAGGAATCCCCAATATGGCGTCGACATTTGGAAAACAGTCTACAGAGCTATGCTTTCCAGTGATGCTTGCACACAACTTTGACCCCATGACCTTCAATCACTTTCTATCAAAACTTGAAGTGTTGTGTTCTGGGCGTGGTGAGTACTCAGCTGCGCAAGTAACAAACCGGATGACCAATGCTTCTCTCCATCTTCTATCGCCGAATGTTTTTTTTTTTTTTTTTAAAAGCCAACTTCACCCGTCTGCCACAATGGAGGTGTACAGTAACACAACTCAGCATAAGCGTCCCCCACAAAACAACAACAAAACACCACAATAGATTGCATCCTGGGCTTTCTGGAGACCAGCAGTAGAGGAACAGACGGGGGGTGTTTGTGAAGCAGATAGATATTTGTCGGTGTTTCTTTGTGCGTCATTCCTCCCCAGCCGTTGGTGATCTCTCAGCCTGATAAGGCTCCTCTCCTTGATGGCGAGATAGCAGGCAGGCAGCCCACTGAGGCCGGATCCCTGGGCTTTTATTTTGGCGGTTGAGATGGGAGACATGATAAAAGTTGGCGGCGATGGCTTGCTGCTGATAGTGCGGAAGGAGAGAGAGAGAGAGAGAGAGAGAGAGATGGGGGGGGGGGCACATTCTAATTACATCTGCATGTCATTTTCCCTGCATTGTGGTGTTTGTTGTCATTAGTTTTGTTTGCGATTGGCTGGGGGTGGATGTGTAGATAACTGTAGAGGAGAAAAGCAGGGGGGAAAAAGTGTGGTGATAAAAGGGATGTGAAGAGGAGGTGTGTGTTTGTGTGTCTTGTGTGTGTGTGTCGGGTAGATGAATGTTGTGGTGTGTTTTTAATGGCAGCTGAGCTAGCTCTGCCGCTCCCCCACCCTCCTGTAGAAGATGTTGGGGCCTGATAAGGAGGCCTGCTGATGATAGATAGATAACAGACTGCAGATCCAGAATGCTGATTGGGTGTGTGTGTGTGTGCATGCTTGTGTGTGTGTGTGTGTGTGAAAACTATGACATCAGTGCTAGAGCTCAGAGGTCAGTGTGAATAATATGCCGCCTCCCTCAGCTTAAAGCAAACCTGACCTCCATGTCCTTTTCTTCTCTTTCTCTCCTTCCACTTCTAGTGTTTAAACTAAAACCAGTCTATTCTGAGTTTGTTTAATACACCTTTTTTTGCCTAGCAGATTTCTAGTTTTAGTGTATATCTTGAAGTTTTCTTTTCCTCAAAGTAACCAGTCACTGGTTATTTCTTACCAGTTTTTCCCCAGAGTTTTCAGGCATCTGCTTTGCCCATAAAAGCGTAATAAAAAAGTAACGCTTACAGTATTTGTGCGGTGCCGCTTCATGAAGCCATTGTACCGCTCGTCGTATCTTGACATCTCGGGTCATGTGATTGTTCCACGGACGCACAATTGAGAGATTAATGAATTCTTTGTGCACTCGGAATTCAGATGTGTGTTTTAATTCACCATCGCACACACCCACAGGACTCATGGTGGTTTTTCCCTTGTGCCTTTTTTCGACTGCTCTCTCTCTCGTGCTCTCTCTCTCTTCCTTCTTTGTTCTGCTTTTAGCTTGATGTGAACCGGTGATAAGCCGCGGGGCGTGATCTCCGGCGCAGATAGAGATGGCCGAGCGTGATTAGAGTTGTTATCTGGCCGGGGCAGGAGGGAGACGCGGCTCCACGGCAACAACAACAGGAGCAGCCGGGGTCCGGACCCTGGCAATCAGTTCCAGCCCTAATGGGATTAATGTTGTTGTATAATTAGATGATAGGTGTGAATGCACTCCTTTTTTCCCCTCTATCTTCTCTCCCCCCCTCCGTTTTCTCTCTCTCTCCTCCCTAACAAGCATTGTCATTGATTAATTTAATTAAAATTAATAACATGTATTACTCACTCGTGATTTGGTGTAAGATAGTGCTGACAACTTGGGAAATTTTGGCGATGACTATCTCCATTTTTTTTTTTTTTTACTTTTTAAATCTACTTGGATATATATATATTTTTTTTTTTTAGACTTTCTAGCGGCTGCAAAGAGAAGAAGTACGAAGTAGCAACATCAGCAGATATTAAACTAGCTAGATGGTGTTTGATTGAGTGTCAGACGCGATTCTCATCGTCACTATCAGATATATGGTGTGTGTGTGCGCGTGTGTGCTTGCGCTTATCTGTCTGCCTGCCAAAAAATACACTTTATAATTGATTATGTAATTCTAGAAAAATCTGCCAAACATCAGCCAAAAGTTCTCAAGAAAATAAACAATAATTGACCTGCGAGAAAGGAATGACTATTTATATGCTATTTAATGAATTTTGTATTCATATAAAAGGTCAGATCTGCTGTACTGGATTCATTTATATGCTTCAGTATTAAATTTGTACTAACTAGATGAATGACTGCCGTACATAACAATCTAAAAATAATGAAATACATGCAAAATAGTGTTCAAACATACAAAAGATTTTCTAGGTTTAATGCATGGAAAAAATAACGGAATTATAACCATAAAAATGTATCATGCCAAAATAATTACATAGATGTACAAATAAATATAGAAATACAAAAATTGTATTTTTCCACGTACATAAAAAAAACAATGAAAGCAGTAAATCAATAGTAGTAAAGATAACTTAATGTATTGATGTATACAATAAAAATAACAAGAACAAGAGAATGAAGAAACAAGTACACACACAAATACTGATAAGCTAAAACGCCAAATAAATAGTTGTTCATACATAACAATTGTTCTTTGTTTTAGGAAATGAGCATTATTCATAAGTGCAATTTTTTGTTTGTGTTTTCTGTAGTTTACAATCAATGGAGCTGGATGTAGCAATATGGAGCAATGCTATCAGAATATGCCGACGATATTTCTCGGCATCGCCTGGCTCTATGGCGTGTTTTCGGTCTGCACATCAACGCTTTTAACGGATTAATTTGTATGTGTTTGCTTTGTGCCTAACAGAGCAGAAAGTGTGTGTGAGTGTGCATGGTCAAACACAGCAGAGAGGGAAGTTGGCAGGGTTACAGAGGAAACAGCGTTTGTGCTTGGTGGATGAGTTATTACCCTTTCCTGCTATTTACCTAAGGGAAGGCCTCGCGCTGAATTATGGTTCCCAACTCAGCACCGTTGTAAACGTTTTCACCTCTGACCCCCGCGCCGACAGCCCTGTGGATCGGGGTGGGGGTGGGGGTGGGTGGCGGGGCGGGGGCACAGACAACAGTAGCAACAGTCTATGTCTAAACTATTTGCTCTCGCTGTAATTACAGCTGGGCCCGCTTCACGAGGCTTTAACTCAGCGCTGACATGCTCCATATTAGATACCAGGAGCGGTTTGACCAGAGAAATCTTCCACCTCTGTCCGGACGCATACAAGCACGAGAAATGTGAAAGTGCCAAGATGTGACCTGAAACCGACGAGCACAGCATGGGAAAAGAGCCAGACATCTAGTTAAAAGAAAATAAACAAATACAATAAAGCTTGAAAACAGGCAGGTCACAACTAACCAGTAAAAACAACATGCGAAATACTTGGGACGGATCTCAACATGCAACCATTAGCATCAATGCCATGCTATTAATTTATAGTTTATATTACCCAGGTCTGGCATTTTTGTACCCGACTGGCAGAGCAGGTGTGTGTGTGTGTGTGTGTGTGTGTGGTTGTGACATCTGTGGGTCATGTGGCTGCAATCTGTGGTCACAGTGACTGGCTACAGGTTGTGTGTCTGAGGGAGAGAGAGAGACACAGTGTTATGACAAGGCCCCCCAGTGGCGATGATAAGACAGACCTGCTTCCACTTTCTCTCTCTCACACACACATGTTAGTGTGTGTGTGTGTGTGAGAGAGTGATCAGTGAGAAATTTCCCGCAAAGTCCCACAAAATAAGCAAGAAATCCTCAGAAAGGGTGTAAAAGTGAGAATAAACGACTCCCAATCAACCAGGGAAGCAGTGAATTTGTGTGGCATAGCTATCATGTGACCGTCTGATCTAATCACTTATCCTGATACGGATCGATATTGTGATATTTATTATTTTCAAAATTGGTGGGACCTGGCTCTGCTATCGGCCTTATTCAAGCCGCCAGGGGTCAAAGGTGAAAGCTGCAAGACAAGACGGAATTGAGAAGTGCGTCATACTGACATTTCTGGCCGCTGACCTTTGACCCGGCGTACACCTGCTTCCTCCGGGGGAACAAAATGTGGCTTCTTGCCACTTTTGCCTGAAAAGAATATTCCTGTCATCGTAGCTTTATGCTGAGTAATAAATCAATAATTGATAATGAAGTGATTGTTCAGCCTGTTTGATCTGCACAAGGATCCGACATTCATGAGTAGATGCTTATGTTTATCGTGCAACAACTAATGTGATAAAACACAGGAGCTGACAGTGGAGTGAACGTTTAAAGCAGGATATTATATTTCATCTTTATTGTTGCTGGTGGGCCTGTGTGTTTTCAACTGTTCAGAATTTGAAGTATTTAACCTGTATAAAATAACACAATCTGTAAAATATCAAATGCAGCCATGCTTGCATTTCATGTCACTGTTATTGACAATGACATTTGATGGGCCAGTGTCATTTCTTGTGTGTGTGGTTTGCTAACTTTCTTCGGCTGAAGTCCATTTCATTTAAAAGTTTAAAGATTTTGTTTTATGTTCCGCGTTTATTTTGATCAGCAACTCGTACAACACAACTGGCCAAACACTGGCACCAAAATATATCACGCGAAAATGCAAAATGCTGGAGATGTGACATTATGACAAAGTTAAAATGTGATTTCACGATGAAAAAAAACAAACAACTATTACGTGAAAGAAGTTGCCATACTGTGGGAGAAATTTGTCATGAAATTATTAGAATCACACAGATTCGAGGATAAAGACACAATATCATGAGAAGGAAATCCAGATGATGAGACTAAAGGTGTGAAAATGCTGCAGTAGAAAATATGAGAATGAACTCCGTGTGGACAAAGAGAATGTTGTTATAAAATGATGAATGTGGAGCATCTTGTTAGGTGATCCCGTCATATCTGTTTCACTAGTAAAATAAAATCTCTCGTTTCAAGGTCCAGCTTCTGAAAATGATCTGTTCCGATGGGATAAAAGATTGGGTTGTGAAGAAGGACCTGGATTCTCAGGGCATATTACGTCTTTATTATCATAATGGAAATATATTTGGAAATACGTTTTTTTCTGTGTCAAGATGTTAATGTCAGGGTTTTGTCCTTTGCTCCCCCAAAAAGAGGCCGTTGTTCAGGCTTCTTTTGAATAATTCTAATTATGGCCAGGTGGTGCTCGACAGCTGAGAACCATAATTCCCGTCTAATTTGAATAAAACCCGACGTTTGTTAGCCCGCGTCTGGTGTTCCGCAGTAAAAGCATCAGGTTGAGCTAGGAATTGTCACCCCTGGAGGTGGATCAGAGATCCGGAATCAACAAGAACCACAGCACATCGGTGGTGCCGATTTTCTGCTTTTGATATTTTTGGCTAATAGATTCTGATTTTTGATGGTTGACCCCTCTACCGAAAGGGCGTGAGACGGAGAATAGTATTGGGGTAATATGAAGGAAAGGAGGCAAGGATGTGATAAAGGAGTCTGAGGGAAAGGAGAGAGGCAGAGGAGGAGTAGACCATCTGTCTTTAGTGGAACATCAGCTCTTCCTCCTCCTCCAAACCTGCTCCATCTTCTCCTTATCAGCTGCAGTTCCTCCTCGCTGCCAGTAGAGGATGACACAACTCACAACTTGACTGTTTGTTTAAACAAATGAAATGTTCATCTGTTTGATTACACGCGGTGCTGTCCGGTTAACAAAAGGCCGCGATGAGACAGTCAGACACACACACACACACACACACGCGCGCACACACAAGCGAACGCCGCCATGTGTGTATGTGTGTGTGGAGGAGTCATGTGATCAAGTCTCGTTGCAGTGATCCAGGCTTGTGTAAACTCTGGCTTTCTCAGTGATAAGTGAGCTGCCAATCTCTTATGTCTCTCTCTCTCTCCGTCTGTGTGTGTGTGCTTGCATGCCCCTGTGTTTCTGTTTGCGTGTTAGTGTGTGTGTGTGTGTGTGTGTTTCACACAGGATGTGCTACAGGTGGGAGGGAGTGTATTCAGTGCTGCTAGCATGTTGTCCCTACAAATGAATCAAGGTTTTTCCCTCTACCTTTCATTAAGCCTGACCGTCGGGTGGTGTTTTTTTTTTTTTTTTTTCCATCGGAGGCTTATGACGGTGTGAAGGACTAAAGATTAAAATGAAGGTTCCTACTTTATTGCTTGTTTACTGTTTTAGGAAGGTAGAGCTGAATGATATCCGTAAACCTTTTGGAAGCTGAGAGGATCACATATCTGTCCTTTTAGAATACAACTTTTAATATAATTGAAATGGAAAAAAATATCTTGGAAATTTCTGAGTACCTTACATTGCCAGTGTTTGGCTCATTATTGCTGTTTTTTAGGTATTTTTCACCGTTGCTATTTTCTGATATGACGTTATTCCGAGAGGAAAGCGAGACAATGACCAATGTCAGGATGCTGACTGAAACGCATTCACACCTTTTGATAGAAGAAAATCTGAAACCTTTTAAAGGGTTGAATGATATCCCTCTTCCATAAACAGATGATACAAAAGAGAGGAAAAAAAAAACTTTCATAGTAAATCTACATCAAATATCAGTACATCGATGATAGGAGGATCACTCACAAACAGATGATCATCCTCTCCCCTCCGGATAGATGCCCAGTAAATCACAAGCTTCACAAAGGGATTGAAAATATTAAAATTACATTGAAAGGTGTTTTTGCTTTTTAACGGCCAAAAAACACCCGTGTTTTTAAATGAAAATTAATAGTGAACCAGTTGGATGTCAAGGGAGTGTCGGTTCCGGGTTGTCATGGAAATGATACACAATGTATGCATACGTACAGTATATCCACTGCATCGTGGCTCACAACTATTTGCTATACAGGTGATAAAATAGAAATTCAGACGATACTATTGTCAGGAAGCCACTCTATCACAGCTTTGTCACTGAGGCTGGCTGGTTTGGGAAGAAGAAGGTCCAAAAGGCCGGCTTTTTTAACCTCGAGTGGAGACGGAGAAACAGGCAGGATGGAAAACGTCATCTTCGATTAAAAGTAAATGTTTGTCTATGAAGTAATATATGTATAGTAGCAGAGTAGCAAACTTTGTGTGTAACAGAAGTATTGGAGCAATCTAGCTGCTCTGTCTGCCGGGGCAGGAAGTCAGACTGTCAACTCCGGCAAGGAGACACAACAATGGGCTACTACTCTATGTCACGTTGACATAAAAGGGAGGCCAAATAACAAGGCTAACACTCGCGTAGGTGGCCGTTGAGAAGCCCCGGCTTGTTTCTCAAGGGACGGGCCACTCAGACACCTCAGTAGTACTGCAACTTATCTGGAAACTACAATTCAGCTGATTTAAAAATGAGTTAAACTTACCCGAAATATGAATCATTGTAAAAATACTACTACTAATCATAACAACTAGAGTATTAGCAAAATCCATGTATTCATTATCAACTGCTTTGTCCGAGTATTGGCAACATATTCACCTTAATGTCATCAAGAAAATGAGTTAAAAAGCATTGAAATAAGGTCGGTATCAATCCACAGCTTCATGTTGAGACCCCCGTCACTCCCCACGTCACTTTTCATAAGCTTCTTTTTTTCAACAACAAAAAAAAATTCTTTTTTTTTTTTTTTTTTATAAACTCCTCTTTCTCTATCTCCACCCTTCCGCCTCCACTTCTCTATCACCTTTTCTTTCATTCTATCTATCACCCCCCTCCCCCTGTCTCCAGCCAGACCCCTAGCCTCGGCGAAGCAGGTCTTGGCGGTATGATAATGTGGAAAGTTGAACTGGCCCCATTACAGCGAGGCTGATGGCAGGGCCGATAGGGCCGTTGATAATGGGTGCAGATAGCGCTGACACAGCGGTCCAATAGCCTCGCCCTGCCCCCCCCCCCTCCCTCCCTCAAACACCCCCCCATTATCATTCCTGCCCACCGATGGGCTCCCAGAACGCTATCTCCTCTCCATTTCCACTCCTGCGACAGATAAGGATGGAAATACTGACTTCATAGCTGACTGATTAAAGTGTCTGCCTTTCTTGATAATACACAGATAAATTATGTTTTTTTTTTCCCCCCTTTCTCTTCTTCTCTCCCTCTCTCTCTCTCTCTCTATTGAGAAAAGGGTGGGGTGCAGCAGGAAGAAGAAAAACCCTCTCCTTTTTTCATTTCTCTTTTCTTTTGTGGATATATATATTTTTTTTTTACTAGCAGGAGGAGGGAGATGAAGTGCAGAAAGGTGGGGGGGGGATTGAGAGATTCTGTTGTGGTCATCTGATTGGACAGAGTGTGTCGATATGTGGAAGTGTATTGCGTTCGCACGTTTGGCGTAAAGCATGTAAAATGTACTCAAAATTGTCAAATCATTAGAAATATAATCAGTGCCGCCCTAAAAATAGCAAGTACCTATTAATTAGCAACAAATGACCGAGTAAGTGATGAAAAATACATGTGAACCTGCACTCCCATTTTGACGACAGCCTACCCGTGACTGTTATTTACCCGACGAATAAACAAAAAAAAACAGCTGAAATCACCCGAAACAGGAAAAGAAATGAATTAAAGCGTGGTTTTACCAAAAGCATACGATCAAACGCACCAGCGACGTCCACTTGAGCGTAACGTAAACGTTACTTACAAAACCCTCTCCTTTTTTTGTCCTCTTTGTGTCATTATTGAGGCAACAACAGGGGCTGGAGGGCGAAAGACCTGGAGATGTGGAGATGTGGGTGAGGGGGTAAAGAGGGTCTGGCCTATTTGAACTCCCACTACAGCTGCGTGTTGTTCCAGGTGGCTTGACTGTATTTTATCACCGATGACTCCAGTCGGATACCGACAAAGATCCCTGATGGATCTGATCAGCGCATCCAAATCCCCCAACCCATTTGCTTTATTTTTTTTTTTTAAACCCCACTCCCCCAACCCCTACCATCCACCACCTCTATCTCCCACCCCTTGCTTATCTCCAGCTTCCCAGCTCTTGGCCTGTCCAACTCAACCCCCGTCGTCCGTCCTTCCCTCTTTCCATCAGTGGGGGAAAAAAAATAATAAATTGATAAATAAAAACATCCCCGCGCGTCCCTACGGATCAGCGTGCTGGTGACAATATCACTTTTCGTAACACCCGCGCTATTTTGGCATCACGGCATCCATACCGGCGACATACTTGGGTCACCGGCTGGTGCGCAGCCACATTTATGGTGCCGCTAAATGTTCACGCGATCGTGAATTTCGACTCGATTCAGGCGGACTTCCACTCACCAGAAGATGCGATGAGTGGTCGGGCACTCCTGCCGGCGCCAGGTTGAGTCCAGTAGATCCGGTTCCTTAAAAAGCTTCCTCTCCGTTTCCCGACATGGAAACGGCCAGTTCTTAAGTGAAGACTCTCCGTTGTGCGACAATATGACGAATTTTCGGACACCTTTGTGATTGCATTGGACCGATTCATTGGTCAAATTAAAATTAAGTAGAATATTAGCAAGGCATTATCAATAATTGACAAGAAGGTTCACCTGCCATATAATTGTGGAAGAACATTTTTATTATTTTATAATCCTGTACTAATCCGGTACTGTCTGAAATCGTGTAAGTTTGGGCGTATGGTGAGAGGCTGACAGCAGGGTTGAATATATACTGCTCAAAAAAATAAAGGGAACACTTGAACAACACAATGTAACTCCAAGTCAATCACACTTCTGTGAAATCATAGTGTCCACTCAGGAAGCAACACAGATTCGTTTTGACTTGTTTTAAGGACATTATATCAAAGTTGGATCAGCCTGGAGTTTGTTTTTACACTTTAATTTTGAGTGTGATTCCTAATCCAGACCTCCATGGGTTGATACAATTGATTTCCATTGATCATTTTTGTGTGATTTTGTTGTCAGCACATTCAACTGTGTAAAGAGCAAAGTATTTCATAAGAATATTTCATTCATTTAGATCTAGGATGTGTTTTTTGAGTGTTCCCTTTATTTTTTTGAGCAGTGCATTTCCTTGCTAATCCCATGATATTCTAATGCTGGTTGAAGAGCACCTAGCGCAGGAGGCTTGTTTTGACCGCAAACTTTCATTTTGAAGGCAGCGGGTACTTCCCGCTGATCTTTGCCACCTCCGTGTCGTTGCTCGACAAATGTTCTCTTTTCGAAGTAAGCCAGAAAGACTTACTTTATTTACTGGAACATGATTCCCTAACTGAAGGCCAATGAATTGCTTAAAGTCATTTCAAACTTTCAAGATGTGACTTAAACATGACCTGAAATCAGTGGAAAGATACCCAAAGATAAGCACGGAAAGACCGGGAAAGAAACCACTAGGGGTCAGAACAAGTGACCTTAAATCATCCCAAAGTGACACATAATGTTATTTTAGTTGGCGTCCGGCTCTCATGCGGAACAGTAACTCTCAACAACATGCCGCGAGTTGTGGAACCCAGCTGGTGGCGCAGGTGTCGGCCTCTCCGTGGATCTGTCACTGGAGCTGCAGGTCGGAAATGCGGGGCTGTCATCGGGCCAAACCCACTGACCTTGACTGACTAGACGCACGGCTGCGATACGTCTGTGTGAAATATTTTTCCTCGGCTCAAAGTTATGACTGCGCCACAGGCTGGGACAGCCCACTTCTGTGTGTGTGTGTGTGTGTGATGCGTCTCCTAGCTCATAGTTTTCTTGGTCTGAATACGACCGCTATGCCTCTTAAGTCCGTGTGAACCGAAACCCGTCTGACTGCGATCCCCATGTTTCCTGCTCAGTTCACTTTACTGATTTGGCTATCAGGGGCTAAAATAGCACAAAATAGATTGTCACCATATTGTAAACACGTAAATGCGACCGGAACTGCAATTAATGGAAAAAAAAAATGGAAATTTGGCTAAAGGTTACAGGACATAACCAGACAACTAGCAAAGGATTACAATTAGATTTCCTCGAAATTTGAAATTTTTCTACATCTGGTTATTTGACAGTATTCTACAATTCTAATCTATTATTCATTTTTGTGATTCCATTAGTAAATTGCCAGTTATTCAACAGAAAAAAATGAGAACAAAATGATATTCATTTATTAATTCATTATCTTTTCTCCTTATCCGACGGGCGGGACTGCTATCTCAGCTGTCATTGGGCGAGGTAAAATTTCAAGTAAAAATAAGAAGGAAGCCAGCCCTAAAATAGCTGAAATAGAAGGGCTGAATATTTTTACAAGTGATGTTAAATTCGGACAATATCCCTTAGAAAGCGAGCAGGGGCCGTGAGGAAATTAACCAAAAAGAAAACAATAGTAACAATAGTAAAATCTTTAAAAAAAGACGTTTTAGATGCAGACAGAATTTAGTTGTGAGTAGTGAGTTAATGTTTCACTGAGTGAAATTGCAGTTAGAGACCCTAAAACAGTCCTTAAAAAGTCACATCTCTATTAGCGGCCCAGATAGACAGCTTGCTGTACTTTTCCACATCACGCGGCTCCAACAACCACCCACCGCCGCTTTACGCACGAGAACCTGCACGGAAGACGCACGGACGTTCATTTCACGTTCACCAAAAGCGGCCTTCGCCCGGCGAAGCATGGCGTTTGTGTCCGCGCACAGGGCGGGCAGTGTCGGTCTCAAACAGAAAGGAAAACAGAAGGGAGAAAAAGGAAAAAAAAAAAAAAAAAAAAAGAGGCGATAAAAAGCCCAGATAAGGGAATGACTGTGTTGTGTAGGAGTTGATATCAATGTTATCTATCTGTCTTTTTTCACTGTGCAAGCCCTTCTGTTGTTTTTTTAGCCCTTATCTTGCTGAACCAAAATGCCAGGAACAAAAAAAAAAAAGGGGGGGGGGAAGAAAGAAAGAAATTAGCGTGCAGATTATTCATGGGGGCGACTGATAAAATGTTGATGCTGAAATCAAGACCGATATGCAGTTGCTCTTTGTCCGCCAAGTTTTTCACCCAGACGACGTTTCAGTCTCTTTCTCTTTGCGCTACGAGCAAAAGCTGTACATTTGCAATTTACTTGTTGTTGCTCACTGTTAGTAGATCAATTCATTACACACACACACACACACACACACACACACACACACACACACACACACACAAACTCTGGATGACTTAGATAAGCCCAGTCTGTTGCTAATAGAGACGCAGAAGCAGCAGTGGACAGGTTCATGTTTCCATAATGACAGGGTTGAAACAGTATGCCGGCAGAAACCGAGCCCCCGATTGGCCGTCCTGTGCGACAGCGTCGCGACAGAAGACGCAAAAGACAGGGCGGGTCGACAGCTTGACCTCACTTTACATCTGAATTGCTAATTGCTGCTTCACTTAACAGGGTAACTCCCGATTCCCAGCTGGCATGCAGACCGCGTGTGTGTGTGTGTGTGTGTGTGCGCGCCTGTGTGTTTGTATTCCCAAGTTTTGTTTGCCAAAAACTTTGTAATAGCCGAACGCGGTGAAGTAAGGTTCGTATTTCATCAGATGTCACAACCACCCCTTTGATTTAAGAGGAGAGGAGATATTCATATCACCCTTCATGCCATCCGGTTGCAATATGTATATACAATGTCCATTTGTAGATGCTATTCAAACTGTACTGTATATATCAGGGGTCGGCAACCCTTAACACCCAAAGAGCCATTTGGACCCGGTTTCGTCGGAAAAGAAAACACTGGGAGCCGCAATTACTTTTCGACGTCTAAAATAAAGTTACCACTGTATATATTGCTTTTTATTACCTTTACACTTTGTATAAACAAGCGTGAAGTGTGTTGCGTCTGAAATTCACAAAGTATTACGGAGAAAATTTTATTTATGTAATGAACTCATTTTGAGCTTTGAGCTTTCAGAGGGTGTAGCGGAGCCTTGACCTGAATTTCAAAAATAAATCGGGAAAAAAATCGCTGTCGGTAAACGATAAAAAAATAAATATTTTGCAAAATATCTTCATAAATATTTATTTTACCTGGTTTATGGGACTTCTGCTCCTGAACTTCTGCGCACAGCATCTGCAAAATCGGGACTTTACCGGCTGGCGGGTATACCGACTTCCGCGAGTGTGACGTTATTTTGAGCGGCGAAAAATAATGAATATAATTTTATTTAATATTTCAAGATCACAATAATCTTCCAACTTAGAACTAAAAGTTAAAAAAAGGAATTACCACAAATGAAATACACTTCAATAAAATATTTATAATTTATTTACCCAAGCAGCTTGGAGCCGCAGTGTAAAGATGAAAGAGCCATGGGTTGCCGACCCCTGGTATATATTATGTCTATACACTATGTATGTATATAACTTGACTATTTATAATCCTGTACATACTCCGAGCTGGGAGCTCTTTCATTGTGCCTGCGCAGTGACAATTAAAAATCTTGTATCTTGGTAACTTCATGGAGCCAAAACCCCTTTCATTTTTCCGACAAAGACCCTCCATGTCTTCTCTCGCCGTTGTTTGAATTTCCCGCAGGGCAAACCTGGAGCGTCTCCGTGTTAAGTTTAGTCTGTAACTGGACACATAGATGGGAAAGGCACGCAGCCAGGGATGTCGTCGCCTCGATCCGGCAAACATGAAGGGGTTCAAACAATTGTGAAGCTGTCTACTCGCAGAAGTTGTCCATCAGGGAACAGCAGACTCTCGCCTCACGTTTGTTGTCACCTTTCAATGCGAGATTGCTTTCTGATGGCAACAACCCTCAAGAACGACCAATCAGAGTGGACATGCTAACATTGCTAGTAATAGCAGTGATGATAGCAACAGTAAATATCAATGAAGAAAACAATAACAGTCAACCATGAGGAAAAAACCTGCATGTTAACGACAAATATTGATAAATGTCAACGATGACAGTTCCGTCAAAAACGGGAACACCTCAAATAACTCCAGCGACCTCTACGACCAGCAATGATAACAATAGCAATCACTGAAAACTAGGTTTTCATTTGATTTTATTTTCTTTTTTTTCTTTTTTTAGGTTGAAGAAACAGGGAGGAATGTTTTTAAGTTTTCCCTTAATAGTCCAGAAATCATACCACACCTCGAGAAAACCCGCAAGTCATGTCTCGTGTTTTTTTTTATTTTTTTTTATTTTAGCTCAATCTCCAAAAAGCTCGACACAAATGTCTTCTGTTTTTTGCATAAAATTAATGACAGAAAAAAAATCACCGGTATGTCCTTGGAAGATAGTTTTCCGAGGCCATATTTGTTGTTTTTTTTTTTCCTTTGCTGAAGGTTGGATGTTACATGGGCTATTTCCCTTCTGAGATTAGGATCTATTAGAGGGGCCGGATTTATTAAGTGTCGGAAAGAGAGAGGAAGTGTCCTTGTGTTTCACACTTGACCCTGGATTTGAGTTCAGGTCACCTGTTTTCCATTTGGATACATTAACTATTGCTTGCATTTTCATTTTATATCCAAATATTCACCGTATTTGGAAAGCTTTAAATGGAAAAAAAAAGACTTGTGGTGGATATGAAGATGTTTTTTTTTTTTTTTTTGCATAATTTCTTGCTAATTTCAGGTTAATACATAATTATCCGGAGGTAATTTCTCGCCTATTATTCAGGAAAATTCCTCCCTGGCGTATTTTTGAATAAATCCCTTGCTTTTCCAGGTAATCTCCTCATCCTAAAGGTGACTGAATACCATTTTACACGCCTCGCTCCCTGATACAAGCCCCGCGTTTCCACAAATAATTACGGAGGCGGAATAAGGACATTGAGGACATTCACGGTGATTTCCGCGGCCGCCACCTCCTTGCCCTCTCCCACCTCCTCCTTCCCCTCCACCGCAGCGGGTCTTGTCAGTGTATTAGTATTAGCAGCGGCAGCAGCAGCAGCGGCAGCAGTGTCCCCTGAAGTAAAACAATCTGCTGTAATCTATCAGCTAGCTATCAGCCGTATCTGAGCGCTGAGAAAGCCGGGGCCGGGGCTGTGGCGCCGCTCTCCGGAGCTGATAAAGTTTCAGAGTTCACTGATGATGAATGTTAAGAAACTACACCCTCGTTACCGACAATGTGGATTCGGAGCGGAGCGGCTGGAAGGCGCCCGGAGGTGGGAAATTGAGGGAAGAGAGGAGGCGCATTGGATCCGTTCTGTCGTGATTCAAAAAAAAAAAAACGACGAAAAAGAAAACCCAAAACGAAACCCAGTCTCGACCTGACACACAATGATCGATCAATCTTTCATAACATACGTAGCTAAAATGTTTAAAAAATGTCACCGCTCTCCTTGTCACATTTCTTAAATTCCTCATACCTCTTAGCAAAGCGATGTTCCAAAGTATTTATTTCATCTTGAAAAAAAGCCTTCTAGGTTCAACTACTCGCATACAATTTGTGGTACATTTAACAAATTGTATTTTTTTTTTTTTTAATTTGCCGATCAATTCTCAATGATTCCCAAAGAGTATCTTGCAATATTTTGGCGAAGACCAGCTTATTTTCAATGTTACTGTAAACATAAATGTACTGCTCAACCCTATTTCCATCAAAGCTAACGTGTGTGTGTGTGTGTGTGTGTGTGCGCGTGTGTATATACATATATATATACACAAACGGCGCATGCAGTCAATGAAACCTGTAAGCTAAGACTTTTATAAGCAATATATATATATATTTATAGCCAAGTTTCCCAAATGATTTCTCTGGAATACGTTTCTAAGAGGTTACAGATTTATACCTCTTTTACCTCCCGACCGTGTGAAATGAGTATCAAAGTTCTCATTGTTCGCCAACTCCTGGGTCCATCCGGCCCCGTGAACACACGGACACATCGACAGCTTCTATCTGGAACCACCAAGCCTCAAAGTCCCCCCGATTAGGATGCAGATAAGAGAAGAAAAAGCAACGGCACAAACACTGATAAAGCATTAGGCCGCCAGAAGCCTGATTATTAGTGGGACACTTCAAACGGCGCATACAGTCAATGAAACCTGTAAGCTCAGACTTTTATACAAGCAGACAATTTTTTTTTTTTTTTTTTTTTTTTCTCCACGAGGGCGGTTTAAATTAGACACGTACGGCTACAGAGTGAGATTAAAACTTTTAATACACAGAAAACAGAGAAGATAATTGTTCTCTGAAATGAATTGTGATGACAGGCCTGCGTAAAAGTCACCAACGGATCAGTGTGTCCTCCTTGCCCGGGAGAAGACTTTGCAGCCTCCAAACAAACGCCTTAAGAACCTCAGAAGCCCCCCAAAACCAGCACAAAATATGTAGCAGCACAACCAAAGATATCAGAGTAAAAAAAGAAAAATGCCGATATACATTTTTGAGAAATTCCCCAAAATTGTCAAGAATACACTGTAGGATGTACAGGAAAGAGACAAGAAAATTATATTAAAACATTTTTTTACTCATCAAACCGACAAAGGGATTTTGCTGGGATTGAACAAAAATGGCAAATTAAAAGAAATAAACTACATGTTGGACATTGACTTAAAAATCAAGTCACGATTGATGACCCTTTTAAAAAAAATGAATTAAAAAAAAAAACAACAACTAAAACAACACATCTGTTTAAAATATGCCTCACCAGACACCAATGTCAACCAATAATCAATCTGCTGTCATTATTGATCATATAATTTGGGGGAAAAGTGCCAAACTTGACATGAGAGTTAATCAAGCCAAAGCTTCTGGACAAACAGACGAAACAAAATTATATTAAAAAATCTTTTACTTATCAAACCGACAAAGGGATTTTGCTGGGATTGAACAAAATTGGCAAAATAAAAGAAATAAACTACATTTTGGACATTGACTTAAAAATCAAGTCACGATTGATGACCCTTTAAAAAAAAAAAAAAAAGAATAAAAAAAAAAAACAACTAAAACAACACATCTGTTTAAAATATGCTTCACCAGAAACCAATGTCAACCAATAATCAATCCGCGGCCATTATTGATCATATAATTTGAGGGAAAAGTGCCAAACTTGACACGAGAGTTAACCAAACCAGAAGCTTCCGGACAAACAGACGAAACCCTCTGTCGGCAAAGTGCAGTATCAGCCGCCGTATCCAGTACTTGCAGTCGCACAAAAGGGGGAAAGCGATGTGCTTCTCAGTTCTTAAGTGCACAAAAGAGAGAGAGAGAGAGAGAGAGAGAGAGAGAGAATTGTGATTGTGACAAAGTTCATGAGCGTATAATGGCAGTTAATGCGTGGCGGGACGCGGCCAGCTTTGTTCGCCAAAGTGCCAAGCTCTTAATAGAATCTGATAGACGCCTGTCTCCTCGGGCCTGTTAGCGGGTGGATGTGTGTGCAAGTGTGTGTCGGTGGGGTTCCACTCATCACGCCCTCCCCTTCTCCCTCCATCACCCCTTGTCTTACTGTCATTCTGTGAAGGAATAATTTGTCAATAATTGGCCGTGTCATTCTCGTCCAGACGCCTGTGATAAAACGGCCGCTGACTATCTCAAGAAAAAAAAAAGGGGGGGGAGAAAAAAAAAACGAAAGTAGGGGGGGGGGAAGAAGGCAGCATGTGGCAGCAGATCTGCGGCTGCGATAGAACCATTAAGCGCTTTAGAAGTATTTTAGCTGAATTCACACAAAGCAGAAATAGATAAATAATGAAAAAAAAAAAAGCGGAGCATCAACTGTCAGGGAAGCGATACAGACTTTAAGAAATCATTTGGGAGGGCCAAAGATAAAAGATTATCCCTCTCTTCCACAACTTATTGCCTCCTCAGCTGTCGCCGCCGCTAATTCGCTTACTCAAGCAATCGTAAGGACATACCATGTCCATGTGTGTGCATATATTTGTGAGTGTGTGTTCGTGTCTATGTGGCTGACACATTGTTTGGTGCTTATAACGGCATCAGGATGGCCAAACTGGAGTGTAAATGTGTGTGTGTGTGTGTTTGTGTGAATCTGATCTGACTCTCAACAGTGGATGTCAGCCATTATCAGTTCCCCCTGCAAGGGCAAAGGAATTTTCCAGTGTGTATTATCTTTAGAATGTAACTTAGCACATAGTGACCCAAAAAAAACCCTGGAAAAAAAAATGATTGGGAGGGAAAGTCATCCAAAAAATCCAGCCAGGAAATAATGTTAATAAATATATAGCTAGGAAATGATTGCTGATAAATTTAAACCAAAGGTAATCACAAGATCAAGAAACAAAAATGCACTGAAATGTAAAAGAAAAATAGTAAAAAAGTTGCGCAAAACTCACCTGGGGGGGGAGGGGGAAAAAACGTCAGGTTGTTTCGAGAAAAGAGAAATTACAGCTAAAAATCTATATCTAATGAGCAGGCAGCATAGTGTGTGTGTGTGTGTGTGTGTGTGTGTGTGTGTGTGTGTGTGTGTCGAGGGCCTGGCACTTCCAGCCCTAGCACGATGCACACATTTTGTTTGTGCGACTCTGATCTAAGTCATGCAGCGGTGGATGTCAGCTGTTATCAGCGCCGCTGTAAGGAGGAGGGGGGGGGGATTTTCCCAGATTGCGTATTATCGTGGAAAAAAAAATACCCGTCTGGCCGGGCACATTCCTGTGACCCCCTGACCTCCCTCTCCGGTGACTGCGGCATCAGAAAGCTCCTTCTGTGGGAAATCACAGCGGTCCAAAAAAAGAAAAAAAAAAATCACCAATCTGGCCTTTCAATTAAATAATATTCACTTTCATTCGCTAAAAAACAGAAACCTAGAGGGAAAAGTTAACAAGACACGAAAGGAGGAGGCGGGAAACCGAAAACTGGTGCTGGATGGAGTCAATGTTGGGTGCAGATAACCTTGGGCCAGAGGTCCCGGTACTTGTGCAGGTGTGGCTCATCACCAGTCGGTAATATACAGGACTGTCTCAGAAAATTAGAATATTGTGATAAAGTTCTTTACCTTCTTTAATGCAATTACAAAAACAAAAGTGTCATACATTCTGGATTCATCACAAGCCAACTGAAATATTGCAAGCCTTTTATTATTTTAATATTGCCGATTATGGCTTACATCTTAAGAAAACTCAAAAATCCTATCTCAAAATATTAGAATATCATGAAAAAGCAACTTTTTTTTTTATTCTTATTATTTTGTTTTTGGAATGCAATTACAAAAACAAAAATGTCATACATTCTGGATTCATCACAAGCCAACTGAAATATTGCAAGCCTTTTATTATTTTAATATTGCCGATTATGGCTTACATCTTAAGAAAACTCAAAAATCCTATCTCAAAATATTAAAATTTCATGAAAAAGTAACTTTTTTAAATTTTTTTTATTGTATTACAGAAGATAAAGAACTTTATCACAATATTCTAATTTTCTGGGACAGTCCTATATTGTTTTATTTTTGAGGCGTTTTCGGGCCGTTCCTATTGTTGGCGGTTGTTGTCCCAGATATTTTGGGCTAATCGGGCCTTGCAGATGTTTCAGCTATTTTCAGCTCACTCCCATACAACTTTTAAACTTTTTTTTTCAATCTGCAAATGCAACTTGTGGCGTATTTTCCTGTACCTTACTATATCCGCGGAGCATATATGCAGAGGGAATAACGCGTCTGGATGCAGACAGTGAAAAATGTAATATGTTGGAATAAGATACAGAAGAAGATACTCCACGTATCGAGCGTGCAGCTGTCGCGCGGCTACCGACCAGTGACGTACGACCGCCGGCGGAGGAAAGAAGCCGGGCGGCCTCTGGGCGGAAGGGGAAGGTGTTTCCCTGCTTCCCGCTTCCGACCGAGAGCGAGCGTGAGCCGCTCCCGCCCGGCAACCTCAAAAACCCACGCTGACCTTTCCATCAACCGGCCCTTTTTTGCATCCCTGCCCCCGATTTCCCGCTCATGCAAATGCGGCGCGGAGTTTCCTCGCAGGGAAGGAGCCCGCTGTCAGTCCTGTTTTTTTTTTAGCGCGAACGTAGCAGATCGTCGCATGGAAAAGCCAGGATTAATCATTTGAAGTGAAACGAGTGCGGAAGGAAACAACACAGATTTGTTTATGAAGTGAAACCTTTTCCAGTTGTTGCGTTACGACGCCTCGGCGTCCGCGGGAACGTGGGCTCGGTGTCTGATTCCGCGTTTTTTAAAGGAAAGGTCGGTCTCACTGCCGCCACTCTGAAACCACAGCGACCTGCCATTTATTATTTATCCACAGACGGCGTCTGCGCCGCCGGAGCCGAGGGCCGCGCCGGGTAAAAGTTGCGCAGGTGTGGACGGGGTCGAGTGGTGGGGTTATGTTAATTTTCCTCCCTCTCCAGGGGGATGAGGGGGACGGGGCAGCTATCGCTCTCATTCCGGTGCTTTTATCCCACTTTGGGCTCATCTTAAATTTCCATTGTTCACCACAAAAAAAAGCCAAGCCAAGCCTTCTCACAATGACTGTTTGACACTGACTGCCCCTCCTCCCTGACACACACACACACACACACACATATCCGCGACCATGTGGAGGACTATTATTAATCATGCTCCTATCAACTCCTCACATCTCCTGCATTATTTGCTGTTTAATCACTAAAATGATACGAAGGGGAGGGCGATGGCAGTGGGGTGGGGGTGGTGGGTTGCCATGGTGACCAAATGGAAAAAGGTCAGGCGCAGTTTATCTTATCAGCGATAGGGAATGGTTACTAATTACAGATAGGTACTACCAGCACTCGGTCCACCGGGCCCTGCCTTAAAACACTATCAGCAATCCACACCGGCCTGATATTAAAATTATCTCTTCAGTTATCCCCCCATCCTACACACACACACACACACATACACACACACACACACACATGCACACACACTCATTAGCCTCTGCTAGGCCAGGCTGCACAACTCTTTACACTCAGACAAACTTGACGGGCAGAGGCAAAGCCGCGATGCTATCAATGGGTGTCGATTAGCGGATACGGGCTCCAACTTCCATGTGAAGCGGTTTGCAAAGGGTTAAACATCACGGCAGAAGGTGAAGTCGACGCGTCCGACCCCTGTGTGACCCCCTCCCTCAGGGAGAAACATGAAAAATGATAAAAGAGACCAAAAGTTGTTGATTCTAAATTTTCATCCAAACCACCTGCTCGGTTCCATGCTAATGCTACAATTTTAATCAGTAAGTCCTCATAGGAGGTCCAGTTGATGCGTGATGCTGCAAGGGATGCAGAGAAGGTGGTCAGGACAAAAATACAAACTTAAATTCTGTTTTGCGCGCAGAATAATAAACATTCATGGGAACAACCAGATATTTTCCCCATGTGAAGACCATGCATGATGGCGGTGTCGCTGTTATCTCATCAGTTAACCCTGTTTTCCATATACAAGGATGCAACTTTCACAACAATTGGTTTATGTTCAGTGACAATAATTACTTTTTGTACTTTTGATGTGACTTGGTGGAGGGGCTGCGCCAATCCTGACAAATGAGTCATTTCAAATAAATAATGTCAATGATTAATCTTTTAAAGTTTCCACTTTTTTTTTCGCTTATCAGTGTTTGCACATTGTCCTTTCAAATCCAGTTCAATATTAGCCGCTTTAGGTCCGACAAAACAATTTGATGTTTTCTGTGAGAAAATTTTGATTGAAATTGTGATTTATCCCCCCCCCCCCCCCCCCCCGCTTTTAACTAACTAACAAACAAACAAAAAAAAAAAGAGATGGTGATTGGGTTTCTGGTCTAGAAGTTTTCCGTAAGAAAGCAGAGTTTAAGATGCTTTAACAAGTTTGTCCTTTTTCCAGGGTAAAACATTATTAATCCACACTTTCAAACGGCCTCCGTTTTCATCATGTAATCAAATAAACCTGACAGGAAGTACCAGTTTGGCAGGTGCAAACACTGCACACATGGCAGGCTGTAAATCTTGCAGTAGCCCGTTGACGTTTAGATCGGGAGCAAATAACAAAAGCTGTTCACTGGGAAGGGAAGAAAAAAAAATAACAAATTAGAATAAAAACTAATCAGCTAGCAGACTGAATAAAAACTAGAGCCCACATGATGTCATTAGGGAAGGAAATAAAGGAATTAGGGAAGGAAATAGCCAAGGAAATAAAGTACACAAAGAGATTTATCAAAAAAAAAGAGGAAAAAAAAAAGATTTTACTTTGTCATGGCAGCCATCGATGCTCAAATGAGTTTCGTCGATATCATCTGGGGCCAAAGCATGTCGACTTTTCTTCGGTTTTGCGGCATTGCCACCCATATATGTATATATGTGTGTATGTGTATATACATGTGTATATACATACATGTGTGTGTGTGTTTGTGTGTACACATGTATGTATGTATGTAACTGTGTGTGTGTGTGTGTGTGTGTGTGAGTATGTATGCATATACATCGTGTATATATATGTGTGTGCGCGCGTGCGTATATATTTATGGGTGACTGTGTATATATATGTATACATACGTATGTATAGGTATATATGCGTGTGTGTGTATATATGTGTATTCATGTATATGAGTTCATATATGTATATATGTCTGTCTGTGTGTGTATATGTATACATATATATGAATGTATATATGTCTGTTTGTGTATATATGTATACACATATATGAATGTATATATGTGTGTGTACATGTAAGAAGAATACTATATTTAAAAAAGATACCCTATAAGGGATTCGTGGTCAACAGCGAATTATTTTGAATGGCCAACAGGGCTTCCATTTTTTCGGCCTTCTTCAAGCCGCACCATTTGCCACCTCCTGCAGTCTGAGAGCGAGCACTGCAGGAAGAGCATCGGCACTTGTCAGCTGTACTTGTGCTGATTTCATGAAGCATTGATTTGGTGTTTCGACCTCCAACTACTCAAGAAATTAACTTTAGTTTGCATGACACTTCACTAAAAAGGGGTAGAGCTCAAGTTAATGATGATTCAATGCCACCGAACAAGTTAAGCTACGTTAAAATCACAATTGTAGATTGAAACACAGAGCCACAAGAAAGTCAAATATCTCTTAAGAAAATAAATCTGGGAATAAACTCTTGGTCAAGATACTTTGCCGCCAATCAATTGATTATGCTCCGATCAATATCCAATCAGATTTCCTTTTTTTTTCCAGCATTATCGAGTGCCAGGAGCTGTCACCTTTTATAGATTCTTCAAACATGGAGGTTCCAGTTTGAGTGCATGTTTGCATTTGTTCGCAATAAGAAAAGAGTATTTCTGTGTGTGTGTGTGTGTGTGTGTGTGTGTGTGTGTGTGTGTGTGTGTGATCTTGTCTCTGCACCCTTCCATTTATCATCTTTGACATTTGGCTGTACTCCCCTCTATCTAACCATCATCTGAGGAAAGCACATTTTTCCCATCAGAAATCCCGTTGTGACTTTTTGCGTCGAGGGGTGTGTGCACCTACGCACACGCGCGCGCGCACGTGTGTGTGCGTACGGACGTGTGCTCGCGGGGTGGGTCGCTGATACTGCCTTTGGCGAGGCAGAGATACATAGATGTGAGCATGATGTACATAGATGTCTTCTAACATCTGCGTGTTAAAATAATCCACTTGCATACTTTCTGTGGGAGCGTGCACGCACCCGTGCTTGCGTGCGTGCATCTGTCTGTGTTCGATCACTAGAGTAATTATGGATATGTCTTTTGCACAAACACACACACTTTAACATGGATGTTATCAGGGCGGCGAGGGCTCCACTGATGCCCTGCCTCTTGAAAATACCCCCTTTCTTTGGCGCTGGCAGCCATGCAGGGTTATATTTAACCAGCTATCTCCTTTACATCCCCTCTCCATGCTCCACAGGGCTATCGCTGCCACACTGCTGCCACCATCGCACTTTATTTTTATTTTTATTTTAAGCCGTGTGACAGGAGGCGGAGATAACAGATGCAAAGCCAAGTTGTGCGAGTGGTGGCGTTGCCTCCCGACACCACCTCCTCGACCCCCCGCCGCAGCCACCCATCTTCATCTCCTCTCTGCTTCATCTCCGACAAAAAGACTTCCTCCTCCATCTTCACATCTCCTTGTGTTTTTTTTTTTTTCCCTTCTTATTTTTGCTTTGCTTGTCTGTGTTTTTATCTTTATCACTTCTATGCCCTTTTCTCTTTTATACTGTACGCACACACACACACACACACACATGCTCAGACTGTGGCGGTATTTTAGTGTGTGTGTCTCTTGGAGAGGCTTTTCTTTCTGGAGGCCGATTTCGAGGAGGCAGGCATTGATCACAAAGATGTACAAGAACAGGGGCGATTGTGGGGGGAAAACCAACTTGTTGAGTCTCACTGAAATAAAATACATCCGATACAGTTCAAGTCATCTGAACTTAGTTTTTTTTTTTTTTTCCCATACCGGAAAAATCAAATTTATGTTTTCTTGTCATTTCTCGATAATTTTCTACTAATTTGTAGATTTTTTTTTTTTTTTGTCGTTTCATTTTGTTTATACAATATCTTGCAAAATGTCCGGTGTTTTCTTCTAGTTTTCAAGAAACTTCTTGCAAACACTTACTTAATAAACCCTTATCTTATTGATTTGTGAGTTATTTAAATTTTGCTTCAGTGCTAGATTGTAAACACCATTGTTCAGGTTACCATCCAATAGCCAACCAGTGTGTACTGTATATACTGTATATCACGGAGACACACACACACACACACACACACACACACACACACACGTCAGGCATCTCCAGTACAGTTGACTCTAGTTTTCTCTTTTCTCTTATTTTCTTGTTTTCCCTCCCCCTTTGGAGTGTTTAGTCTCCCGACCAACAGAAACATCGCAGTGTGTGTTTGGCTCCTGGTCGGCTCGTCATGAGATCTCAGGGTTGACATTCGGATAAAGAGTAAAAAAAAAAAAAAAAGCCAAGGCCGAGATGAGGGCAGTTTAGGGGGGAAAGCTGAGGATGAGTACGTCAGAGAGAAGGAGGGGAAAGCAGGTCGGCGTATTATGGCAGTGTTTGATCATTTATTTATTTTAGTCAAACACTGTGATTTTCATCTGGCCATTATCTAAAATAGATTGGTGGGGTATGCGGAGAAAGAACCCATTTATTTTTAAAAATGGAGGCATTTAACATGTGACTAGTGTCCCTGTGAAACAATGTCCGAATTTTATTATTTTTTTTTTTTATTCCAATATCGCTTCATTTTCAATATCTATTTTTTAATTTATTTTTTTAACAATTATGTTGCTAATTTATTCATTTTCATCTGTCCGTTCTCTTGATTCATGGGAAAAGACAGTCAAAAGATGATTCTTATTGTACTCAAAATATTCATATTATTATATTGTTGTTTTATGCATATAATTATGTTGTCTTCGGAGTGGTGACTTTGTTTAAAAAAATCAGAACAAAACCGGACCCTGGAATACAGAAAGTTTTGAATAATTTTTATCCAAAATAAAACACATGAGGATCGGTGATGATACTTGGTGAGCTCCGATGAACACAAAATTGATTTTTAACACGTCTTAATACAATTCAGTGTCTTCAGAGTGCCTGCTTCTTTAAGGCCGTCCCTCCGGGGGAAAAAAAATAACCCCGCTCGCTTCAGATTGGCTGACTCCCAGAGGACCGCAACGGGATATCGTTCCTTACACAGCGTGTTTGCGGCAGATGACCTTACAAAGACATCAGTGACAACACCACATCACTTCAGCGTGGCACAGGAAACAAACTGTGGGGAAACAAAGTTAAAAAACGAGCCTCTGACTCCTCCGGGGGTGGAGGGGCGTCTTTTTTTGACATCCCTTTAACCGACAAGCGCGTCGAAAAGCGGGAGTGGGATACCGCGAGGTGAAGTTGAGTGTGTGTGCGCAGCGGTGAACACAAACCTGGTTTGTATCAAAGTGTGTCTGCCGCCTGAAACAAGGGAGGCTGCATACCGGCTGCCATGTCCCGGCTGACTCCCCCCCTCTTTGTTCTGGGCTTACATCTACCACTCAGTATCGAAATGTCTCTCTCATGCACACACACATGGGTCAACTCAAGTCGATCTGAACGCCCGATAACGCAGCCGTGCCTTCTCACATCAGGACGCATGTTGAATATCCCCGTGCGATGCCCTGCTGTATCACGTCACTCTTGTCGAACTTGTTTGTGTACAGCTGATAGGATGGCGGGGGATGGTGCGGCGCATGGTTGACCGCAAGATAGGATGGGGAAGGATTGGATGAGATGAGATATGATGCCAGATAGGGGGTGGGATGCTGTTTGGGATAGAAGGGAAGGAGAGGATCCAACTTGATATTAGGACATGATTCTATTAATATCATTCATTCATTCATCGTTGAAAGTGCTTATCCTGCGCTGTATGGAGACACACAACCATTCACCCTCTCATCTGGGCAGTTTAGGTTCCCCTGTGAGCCTTCTGCATGTTTTTTTTGTGGACTGGAGGAAAGTGGAGAGCCCGGAAATAAACCCACACCGACACACGTAGACCTCAAACAGGAAGGACCCCCAACCAGGGACCTTCTAGTTGTGAGGGTGAAAAAAAAAATCAAACAAATCAGAAAATCTGCTCGGATTATATATGATTTTATAATGTGTGTGTGGGTGTGTGTGTTTGATGAACGTCCGTGTCGCTCTGCGTCCATGCTGGTTTCGCTGGTCGCTTCCCACAACTCAGCACGTCGGCTCTGTGGCGGCACAAGTCAGGTCTGTCGCAGATATTTGGCTCAGGATGTTAGAAATATCATTTTTCATGTTTCCGCTTTGTATTGTTTGCCAAGAAAAAAAAAAACAAAACAGCTTTGTCCGCATTTCAGTCACTGAACCACGTCGTCTAATCACTTAACAGACATCCCGACTATCTGTGACACTTTCTTCCACGTGTCACTTTTTTGTTTATGTCACATTAGATAAACCGTGATGAGTTGTCCAGCTCCAGGAAACGTGAAACCGCAGTGATCACTTTCTCCCCCGACGTCAATGTGGAGAGGAACTGATGTTTGCTAGGAACTTTCTCTTCCTGCCCTGAAAATCAATTAGATCCACACATAGTCGCTGCCTCTGCGGTGTCACTGCCAGTTTGTCTAAAGGTAGCCTCGGCTGCCTGTGGCCCGAGCTAGCAGAGGGCCGCTCCGCCAACCGCTGCTTCGCAGAAAGGTTTTCAGTGATTTATTTTTATTTATTTATTTTTTTCTTCTATTTTTCTGACCAGATTTTTTTTCTTTTAAAGTAACTTTATAGGTGTCTTTTATTGACCGTAAGCCATTTTAGTGTTTGGTTTTGTTTTCATGTTAATCTTTTCTTGACTCCTATTTTTTTTTTTTAAATAACTTTGTTTTTTCAGGATTTCAGGTTTATATTTTATGCAAAGCACTTTCTTCATATTATATAAACAATTACACGCCTGTCTGATGCTACACGCTAACTGCTTTTTGCAGGCTCATCTTCCTGATGCTAATTTGAGGTTAAATTATTACCTTTTCAACTTTAAGTTTAGGCTTCTCTGACATTAAATGGAGCTTAAAGTTCCACAAAATACCTACTTGTGTAACTTAAATACACTTTGCTTATACCTGATAAGAAG